>NC_142928.1:161309705-161329705 GCF_046866305.1 Octopus bimaculoides
TCACTTTTTTAAGGTGCCTTGTATAGAATATTCATTATCTCTGACAACAGATTCTCTGTTAAACCATAACAGCATTGGCTGGAGCCAGAAGTTTATTGATACCTTTCACATTTCTGAATTACCAACACTGCATCTAAAAAAAGACCTCAAGATTATTATTTCCTTAATATATATATATATATATATATATATATATATATATATATAGTGATATATATAATGAGAGAAAGTGAGAAAGATGTGCATGCGTATGAGTGAGCACATGTGTGTGTGTGTGTGTGTGTCTGTGTGTGTGTGTGTGTGTGTGTGTGTTTGTGAATACATACATATGGAAATGCAGGCATTTATATATTCACAGAAATATTGTTGTTATTATTTGGCAAAGTGAAATTGTAAGCAAGCATTTAACAAAAAGAAAAAAAATAATAACCTTGCTTGCTTGGAATGAAATGAACTGCTGCTGATAAAATGGAAGTGTGTGCCAGATCTAAGCAAATCTTGGTTATATACATAGATATTATACTCATGCACACACATACACAAAGAGGGAAAGAGAGAGAGGAAGGGAGGGAGAGAGAGAGGAAGGGAGGGAGAGAGAGAGGAAGGGAGGGAGAGAGAGAGGAAGGGAGGGATAGAGAGGGAGAAAGAGGGAGAGATAGATAGATAGATAGATAGATAGATAGATAAATAGATAGATAGATAGAGAGAGAGAGAGAGATGAAGGTATGTGGCTTAATGGTAAAGGTATTTGACTCGTGATCATAATATTGAGGGTTCACTTTCTGGACCTTGTAATACATTGTGTCCTTCAGCAAGTCCCTTCATTTCACATTGCTCCAGTTTACTCAGCTGAAAATGCTCTTGTAATGTCGGTAGTCTTTCTGTTGTCTTTGATTTCCAGATTTACTTTGAAAATGCTGTAATGTTTACTGGGTGTATTGGCAGAATGACAAAGAATATATTTGTATAGGGATATATCCAACCAAATCCGTTGATAAGATAAGTACTTGATTTGATGCAATTGACTACAACTTAGAAGACAATGTTCCAATATGAATGCTTTCAAATGAGTGGAACCAATAAACCAGTAAAAGAAGACAAGAATAAAAGAATAGTGAAAAAAGGACAAGAATGAAGACAGCTTATTGATATTAATACAGTAAATGTTAAGAATGTAGTCAAAAGTGTAATAGAAAGTTAAGGAAGAGCTGGCACTAAACTGTTGTCATGGCGAAGATAATTCATTTTCAATGACTCAGTCCACTTAGCAGCAGGTATGGTAGGTACAACAGTCTAATGCAATTTGCTACAACACTATAATATTGGCTTCAAGTTTTGGTACAAGAAAAGCAAGTTTGGGGGAGGGAGTAAGTCGATTACATCAACCCTAGTACTCAGCTGATACTTATTTCATCAACCATGAAAGATGAAAGGCAAAGTCGACCTCAGCAGAATTTGAACTCAGAATGAAAAGACAGACAAAATGTTACTAAGTATTTTGCCCAGCATGCTAACAATTCTTATTTCTTTACTGCCCACAAGGGGCTACACACAGAGGGAACAAACAAGGACAGACAAAGGGATTAAGTCGATTACATCGACCCCAGTGTGTAACTGGTACTTAATTTATCGACCCCGAAAGGATGAAAGGCAAAGTCGACCTCAGCAGAATTTGAACTCAGAACATAGCGGCAGACGAAATACTGCTAAGCATTTCGCCCAGCATGCAAACAATTCTGCCAGCACTCCACCCCACTACATCATCATCATCATCCACATCATCATCATCATTGTTTAAGGCCCACTGTCCATGCTAGCATGGGTTGGACAGTTTGACATGGAGTTGGCCAACAGGGAGCTGTCCAGACTCCAATTGTCTGCTGTGGCATTGTTTCTATAGCTGGACGTCCTTCCTAATGCCAAATAATATTGATGAGTATTCTGCTACATCACGGTGTTTAGTTCACCTGCCAGAAACTAATACTAATATTAAATACTAAACATTTTACCAAAACATTTCCAGAATTGCAACCTTCTAGAACTCACTCTCTGCTCATATTTCTGTTCCCTCGCCCCACTGTAAATGTCAACCTGTAAAATGCTCAACTTGAATATCACTTGCTTCAATATCACTTTACTGAAGGCCTACAAAAGTCATGGCTATTGCTCTTCCACTTTTGACTGATTTACATATAAAGGAATGCAGTACATAAATAACTAGAGGGAAATTTGTCTCTAATATCAAGGAAGCAGGAAGAATGCACAGTATTCAGGAGAAAGCAGAGGTACAAGAGGAAATGTTGCTTTTGGATACATAATAGACGTGTGTGTGTGTGAGAGAGAGAGTGGGGGGGAGAGAAACAGAGACAGTTTTACATTCATTTTTCCATGACAGTAAGTGGGATCATTTGAAAAAAATTTTGATATTTGTGCACTTTTAAAGCAATATTTTTAACAAATCGATACACATCTTACAACTAAGCGTACCACAAGCAAATAGGAGTGCAACTTGATGCTGCTCAAACAGAAGGTTAAGCAACGTAATATGCATTACCTTACTGTAGTATGATTTGAAGCTGTGACTGTATGGTCAAATAAACCAACATCTTAACTTCTAAGCTGATGTACAAAACAAGTTTTAAAGTTGTTTTCTCTGCTAAGGGAAAGCAAAGTTTAGTCATATGGAATCCTGTGACAGTTTTCTCTAGTTTACCCTTCTTCTACATCTCCTTTCACTAACCTCTTTGCCCTCATTTCCTCCTCTATCATCTTTATCTGCCATTCTTCATCATCTCCTTACTCCACTTCCTTCCACATTCATTTTCATTACTCATCTCAGCCAATCACTTTCACCATTCCTCAGCACATGACCCAGCCACCTCATTCCATTTCTTTTCACTACACCCATCACTGACTCCATTCCCATCATTCTTTGCAATTCATTGTTTGTCTTCCTCTCACTAAGTGATACTATACTCAACTACCAAAACATTTTTCATTTCCATTCTTTCCAATCTTCTCTGCTATTCCATGTCCATTATCCATGTGTCATTCCTATAAATCAACCAATATATACAAATGAAAATCCCAACAAGGACTGTTCAATAGAATCCAACTAGAAAGAATTCCTTGTAATAATTGTCAGCTAACCAATTCTTTTTTTTTTTGATTGCACAAAACAACATATGACACTTACAATATTTGTTACAAACAGCAGTAAAGAATATTACAATTCTTTTCCCATTTTCTTAGAAGTGTATATATTACTACAGAATCAGAAACACCAATTCTTCCTCAGCGAACTGGTAGAAACATTAGCATGCCAAGCGAAACGCTTAGCGGTGTTTTGTCTGTCTTTAAGTTTTGAGTTCAAATTCTGCAGAGGTCGACTTTGCCTTTCAGGGTCGATAAATTAAGTACCAGTTGCGTACTGGGTTGATCTAATTGACTGGCCCCCTCTCCAAAAATTTCGGGCCTTGTGCCTAGAGTAGAAAAGAATAATAATATTGTAGTAAGGCAGCGAGCTGGCAGAAGCATTAGCACGCCAGGCGAAATGCTTAGCGGTATTTCGTCTGTCTTTATGTTCTGAGTTCAAATTCCGCCGAGGTCTACTTTGCCTTTTATCCTTTCGGTGTCAATAAATTAAGTACCAGTTGCGTACTGGAGTCGTTCTAATCGACTGGACCCTCTTCAAAAATTTGGGGCCTTGTAGTTAACATTATTGATGATGAGAATTATGCTCATGATAATTCTTCTTAACAGCTTAGTTATCATTTGCAAGTGAATATGAACAGATAGCAGTGTACCATGCTTTAGGTGCCTGTAAAATCTTGAGCAGACATAGATACTGTTTCATTCTTACGCCCTTGATTCAGGAGAACATCAAAGATGTGACAGGTGGAGGGAGAGACAGCTGCACCAACAGTCAGTTATTGCCATTTTCAGCAGAGTGTGGTCATCTTAGCCAACAAACTCTAAATTAAACAAATATTAAATTATTAAATTCACTTAAAAAATTAAATGTGTTGGTCAGATATAATGATTGGACGATTGAACATTCTCACTACCAATGAAATAGAGGTACCAGTACATTAGTGTAAATTATTGTGGATTACAAGAGGTTCCAGACAAGCAGTGCCTGGAAAGTCAGTGGTGGTGCATCATCATCATCATCACCATCACCGTCACCATCATCATCATTTAATGTCCATTTTCCATGCTGGCATGAGTTGGACAGTTTAACAGTGGCTGGCTAGGCAGAAGACTGCACCATTTTCACTATGTTTTGGCAAGTTTTCGTGGTTTTTACAGCTGAATGCCCTTCCTAACACCAACCACCTTACAGAATGGACTGTGTGTGCTTTTTATGTGACACCAGCACCATATAGATATGTATATAAATATATGGATAAACAGATGTATTTATACACACAAGCACACGCACACGCGCATGCATACACGCACACACGCATGCATGCACACACACACACACCTTCTATGTATATTATAATTGTTCAACTGTTATGAAAAGAAAGGACCAATATAAATACGATGAACTGCTAAAAGCGAAATACAAAAAGAATCGTATGATAAAACAAAACATTTACCAAACAATTATACAGGGTGTCCACAAAGTCTGGGTACATGGAGTAAATAAAATCATGACATAAACAATTAAATATAAGAAATAATAATTTCTTCAAGTATGTGTTAATCCCCATGTACCCAGACTTTGTGGACACCCTGTAGAATGGTTGTTGTTGTTGTTGGCACTCCGTCGCTTACGACGTCGAGGGTGCCAGTTGATCCGATCAACGGAACAGCCTGCTCGTGAAATTAATGTGCAAGTGGCTGAGCACTCCACAGACACGTGTACCCTTAATGTAGTTCTCGGGGATATTCAGTGTGACACAGTGTGACAAGGCTGACCCTTTGAATTACAGGCACAACAGAAACAGGAAGTAAGAGTGAGAGAAAGTTGTAGTGAAAGAGTACAGCAGGGTTCGCCACCATCCCCTGCCGGAGCCTCGTGGAGCTTTAGGTGTTTTCACTCAATAAACACTCACAACGCCCAGTCTGGGAAACGAAACCGCGATCCTATGACCCCGAGTCCACTGCCCTAACCACTGGGCCATTGCGTCTCCATCTGTAGAATGGTAACTGATTGCCAAATCTATTAGCTAGTGTCTACAACTTAATTCTAAACTATAACAATTGAACACCAGAACACTTTAAAATTGATAATATATGTACTGACGAAACTAATTAGAAAACCAAGTACCGAATGGCTATTCAGGGCTCGACTTTACTCTGTTGTGAGTATTGCTATCGTGTTTGGAACAAACATATTCTTTAATTATTGGCAACATAGAATTAGTTTCATCCAAAAGAAATCCATTAATCTGATTGTTGATATCTCAATGAGAATCTTCTATCTCTAACACATCAGTATATGTTCTCTAATGTGTCTACAAAATCTACAGCAAAATCTTCAGCCTACTGTTTTTATTTAATAATAATAATAATAATAATAATAATAATAATGATAATAATGATAATAATAATAATGATGATAATAATGATGATGATGATGATGATGATGATGATGATGATGATAATAATAATGATAACAATGATATAGTTCTATATTTAAGAGATGAGGAATTACGTACATTATTTACATTTGACAGATATTTCTCCTCATCTTGTTTGTTATTAACACAACGTTTCAGCTAATGAAGGCTGGAGGGTATATCAGCCGAAAAGTTGTGTTAACAACAAACAAGATGAGGACAAATATTCGTCAAATGTAAATAATGTAAATAATAATGATAATGATAATAATAATAATAATAATAATAATTATTATTATTATTATTATTATTGTTCAGTAGTTTTATTTTTATAACGTGCTTTCACTTCACTACCGAGCGCAGCTCTGTGCGCCTTGGGTATGTGCTGTGGTGCTCTTATGTTTACTGTATTGAAAGTGTTTTGCGTAGAATGTGTGCAGTACCCAGTAGTGCAATTTTTTGTATATTATATATATTTGTAAGTCCTGGTGTTTTTGTTATGTATTTGTCTGAATATTTTTTTATTATACCTAAGGCACCTACTATGATAGGAATTGTTTCTGTTTTTAGATTCCACATTCGAGTTACCTCTATTTCCAGGTCTTTGTATTTTGAAAGTTTTTCCATTTCTTTTAGGGAAACGTTGTCATCTGCTGGTATTGATACATCAATTAGAACATTATCATTATTATTATTATTATTATTATTATTATTATCATCATTAAGGTGACAAGCTGGCAGAATCGTTAGCACACTGGACGAAATGCTTAGCAGTATTTTACCCATCACTATGCTCTGAGTTCAAATTCTGTTGAGGTGAACTTTGCCTTTCATCTTTTCGGGGTCGATAAAATAAATAAGTACCAGTTGAACACTGGGATTGATGTAATAGACTCATCCCCACCTCCACCAAGCTGCCCTTGTGGCAAAAATTTGAAATCATCATCATCGCTGTCGTTGTCATCACCATGGTAGCAAGCTGGCAGAATCATTAGCATGCTCGACAAAATGCTTAGCAGTATTTCACCTGTCACTACATTCTGAGATCAAATTCTGCCACGGTCAACTTTGCCTTTCATCCTTTCGCAGTTGATAAATTAAGTACCAGTGAAACACTGGGGTCGATGTAATCGACTAGTCCCCTCCCCCAAATTTCAGGCCTTGTGCTTCCAGTAGAAAGGATGATGATGATGATGGTCGTCGTCGTCATCGTCATCATTATTATTAAGGTGGTGAGCTATCAGAATCATTAGCACACCAGGCAAAATGCTTAGTGGCATTTCGTCTGTCCTTACGTTCTGAGTTCAAATTCTGCCAAGGTTGATTTTGCCTTTCATCCTCTCAGGGTCAATAAAATAAGTACCAGTTGAACACTGGGGTTGATGTAATCGACTTACCCCCTCCATCAAAACTGCTGACCTTGAAACAAAATGTGAAACTATTATCATCACTGTCGTCATCGTCATCATCATCATCATCATCAATAAAATTAATATGCCAACTTGTTGTTTTTGTACATCCATACCTGTGTCTTCACGTTTTTATGCTGGGAGTTCTAGAACAATTGAGTATTAGTTCTCTCTTCTTTCCCCCACACCCAGTACTTATTTGCCTTCTTTCATAGTTCTTCATGTCTTTTAGTTGGGAGAAAGACCATGTTTCTTTTTCAGGCACTTTTAACATTTTCTCTACAAACTACAAACAAGCCCGCCTCCCTTACTTTTCTTCTTTTTGTTCATACAAAACCTAATGCAAATTTCAAATGGGATATAACTGTGAAGAGAGCCCAGAAAAATGGGTAATACCCGCTACAAGATGGGTGTAGGAGAAAAGTTGCCAACAGGTGGCTACATGAAACTCAACTTTATACTTTAAAGAGCTTCTTCTACTATAGCCTCGGGCCAACCAAAGCCTCATGAGTGAATTTGGTAGACAGAAACTGAAAGAAGCCCATCTACACTTGTGCCGAAGCTTGCTATGGAATTTTGAGTTGGATACATTTGGGGTACTTAAATGTATTCATGACTCCGCATTTGCTTTCCGTGGGTATGTCTCAGTATTTCATTTATTTTCATTTTGTGTTCCTCGCTGACAAAGGAAGAATCCTTTTTGGATTAATCCAGAAATCGGAACTGATTGGGGATGACTATATTTTTATGAATTTCTGTTAGCTTGCTTTCCTTGTCTCAGCACATTATATGTATTAATACAAGTGAAAATATTCTGTGGTTAGATGATTTAGCATCTATTTTTCAGCATATTGGCAAAAAATTTTTTTTTCTTTTTGCCCTTATAATTGTGTGTGTTAGAGAGAAGAGAGAGAGAGAGAGAGAGAGAGAGAGAGAGAGAGAGAGAGAGAGAGAGAGAAAGTGTGTGTCTGTGTTTGTTCCTCCCTACCATTGCTTGACAACCGATGTTGGTGTGTTTGCGTCCCATTAACTTAGCTGTTCGGCAGAGGTAAATGATAGAATAAGCACCAGGTTTACAGGGAATAAGTCTAGGGGTTGATTACTTCAACTAAAGGGTGGTGCTCCAGCATGGCCAGTGTCAAATGACTGAAACAAGTAAAAGAATAAAAAAATACCAGAAGAACGTTCTGTATCACTAAACCAAGAAGGTTCTTTGAATATGTACAATGTATTTTAAGGCTAAATAGTAATTCTGTTTACATTTGCGTAACAGATATTTTGGTTGGATTATATAGTTATCGGTTTTACATTTCTTTCTATATTCAGCAACCGTCACAACATAGAAACATTTCTCATGGCACCAGCACACAATTTACTTACATTTTTTATGTTTGCCATGAATTTTTCATGAGTCCAGCTAGTCATTATTGTTATTATTATTATTATTATTATTATTATTATTATTATTATTATTATTATTAAGATGGTGAGCTGGCAGAATTGTTAGCACACCAGGCAAAATAATAAGCTGTTCATCTTTACGTTCAAATTCCACCGAGGTTGACTCTGCCTTTCACCCTTTTGGGGGTCAATGAAATCAACTATCCCCCTCCCCCAAATTGCAGACCATGTGCCTATAATAGAAAAGATTGTTGTTGTTGTTGTTGTTGTTGTTGTTGTTGTTGTTGCTGCTGCTGCTGCTGCTGTTGTTGTTGTTGTTATTATTATTAGGCAAGCTGGAAGAATTGTTAGCATGCTGGCCAAAATCCTTAGTGGTATTCTGTCTGTCTTTTCATTCTGAGTTCAAATTCTGCCAAGGTTGACTTTGCCTTTCAGCCTTTCGAAGTCAATAAAATTGATACTAGTTAAGCATTGCAGTTGATGTAATCAACTTAACTCATGGCCACCTGAAATTGCTGGCCCTGTGCCAAAATTTGGAACCATTATTATTATGATTATTTGTTATCATCATTGTTGTCATCATCATTATCATTACACATTATCATTATACAAGCTGCATCAAAGTTTCTAGTAGAAATGTCAAAGGATAACAAAATTTTGCATCTAAAAAAGTTAACAGGTGAGGTACCATACAACTGAAAAAAACTGATAACTGTGTGTTAAAAAAAAACATTGAATGAGTAAGATTGCATTTACATGGAGAGGAATTTATGTGAGGTACCTAAGAATATGGTTGTTTGCAATTCACTTATTTTGGGGCTGCTAGGAAGTTGGTCCACATATTTGTTTGCTCTGTTTGATATCATTCCAAGTGCCCTGATAACAATAGATAACATTGTTGCTTTAAGGTACCACATTTTTCTGATAGCAATATTATTATTATTATTATTATTATTATTATTATCATCATCATCATCATCATCTGTTTGACTTTTGCTTTGTATTTGTACAAGTTGACTCCAAGTCCCACCCAAAGACCTCAAGAGACAACAAGTTAGAAGTTCATGTTGGTGTTATGCCTAAGGTGTCATATATTTAATTTTGCACATAGTATTGTTCTAGAGAATGTTTAAGAAAAAAATTTTAAAATTATATGTTTGTTTTAAAATTTGAGATTACATAGACACTATTTTACGTAGGATATGGACAGTTCCCAAGAGCACTATCTTTTGAAATTCTGCCATTTTGGAGTTTCCTGATTTCCGAGCTAGGTAGCAATCAGCCCCTTTTGCTATCATTCCTAGGGCATTCCTATCATTATTATTATTATTATTATTATTATTATTATTATTATCGTTATCATTATTATTATTATCATTATTATTATTATTATTGGCTAAATTTACATTCACTGGCATTTACCAATCTATTTTTCATTATCTTGCAACAATCTTTATATGCTAACTTTTGTTCCTGAAATATTTTGCTCAGTGGAGCTTCCTTTTATCTATTAATATCCAAAGTTTCAAACTTCATATTAACCACTGTACTGTCAATCATCTATCTCCTTGACACTTTTTTTCTTATAAAGCTAAAGAGAAAAGCAAAATGGAACAAAATCCAAGAAGTAGTGATATGTCAAAAAGCAACAATGTAGGACCGTGAATTTGCTGTAAATTAAGATCAGTAAATTTATCACAATCGTACAAGCTGTGTTATACAACAGGAAAGATTAAACATAGTCATCCACTCAACTTTAAAAGATTCCTAAATTATTCAGCAAGAAAATTAGGTGTGCTGTTAAAAGGAAATTACAAGGCAATTAATTATTGTGTTGTTATAATTAATTATTATTTTGCTATAAGGTGAAATGACTATAAAGTTGAGTGCTGTGCAAACATCATCCACAGTAACGAAGATATCTGTATAAATTGACTTTTTAAAAATGTTATATCTATAAACACTGGAAGAGACACTTCAAGATTGTAGAATATAATCCTATAACAAAAAACATCAAACTAACCCCAAAGAACCCCTATAACAAAAAACCTCAAACTAACCCCAAAGCAGGCATAAATACTATATGAATAAAACTAGAGCAGAAGTAGTGGGTAATTTACAAAAAGAAAAAAAATTGTATTAGACTGCTAACTTAATAAATATCACCAAATATTCTACATCTGCAATACACAGAACAATTTAAAGTGTAAACTTAATTTTGAAACATGAATTTTTCAAAATGTCTACTTAAAAATTAATTTATGCTGAAATACTTACCTGGTAAAACCTCCTTAATTTTTAACATCTTCCAGTATTCTCCATGAACAGACTTCCCTGAAGAATCCGTAATGTTAGCATCAAGAAGATCAGAGTCATGTTCTCGAATGAAATGCTCCTCATAGTCTCGTATGTCATAGCAAACAAAATCACAAAATGAGCATCGGTAAATTCCTTTAAGGCCAATGTCATTTTCACTTTGGTCTTCAGGTTCAGTTTTTATAGATGTCCCCAAAACTTTCTCCAGGCTTTGAGAAGTGGACATGGACTGGTTTGGATGTATGAGCAAACTTTCAACAACAGAAGATAACATACCTAATGAATCTACACCCTGTGGAAAAGTTTGTTCCATAGAAGAGAACTGAGTCTGATTCTCCAGAACATCTTGGTTGTTACTACTAGAGCTTTGTTTATCTGTAAAGCTTCTATCAGAGGTATCTTTTGTCTTTTTTAGTGGAGGGAAGTCTTTACCTTGTTCATTAACAGTTTGATCAGAACTGCTCGCATGAACTTGATTTTTGTCTTCTTTAGACTTACAAGAAAGCTTTTCGAGTGAAGTGTTTTCACCAGCAGTTAAGGACATATTATCAGCAGTTTTTTTATTATTTTTACTTGAGTTAAACTCCTCGTCTGAATCTGAATCAGACCAAGAGGTTGTCAACTGTGGTTGATGGCGTACGGCTACAGGAGCATGTCGCTTACGCCTCTGTCGAGGAGCAGACTCGCGGTCAGAATTTGGCTCACCATCACTAGTTACATCTTGACTCTTTGTTTCTTTATCCAGTTCATTGTCAGAAACCTCTTTTGGAGTGTCACTAGAAACTGGTGACAGCCGTTCTCCTCCCAAAGGATTATTTGTTGCATGAGATCTTAAGTTTGGTTGGGTACTTGGCTGAGTAACACTATTATCGTCCGAGTCTGTTTTACAGTTATTACTATTATGGGAGCTGTTTGTGGTAGCATTATTTGTATCATTGTTGCTAGAATCTTCTAATAAAGAAGTGGGGGAATAGGCTGAGGAGGAAGAAGAAGATGTAAGTGAAGATGGTATAGAAGAATAACTGGACACTTTCTTTGTCGAAACATAGTTACCATTACTATTTGAGGTACAATGAGATGATTCTCTTTTGAAATTAGGAGACAATTTTTGTTGTGGTTGTTGCTGCTGTTTTTGGTGTTGTTGCTGTTGATGCTGTTTCTGATGATGGGAT
This sequence comes from Octopus bimaculoides, assembly GCF_046866305.1. NCBI lineage: Eukaryota > Metazoa > Mollusca > Cephalopoda > Octopoda > Octopodidae > Octopus > Octopus bimaculoides. The sequence goes on from NC_142928.1 coordinate 161,321,577, forward strand.
TGTATGTTCTGATGTGATGAATGTATATTTGTTTGTGGGGGTATTGGATGGGGTAGAGGTTGTGAATGTGTAGGTAGAGGTGGGAGGGTTGTGAGCTGTTGCTTGTGTTGTTGTTGTTGTTGTTGCTGCGATTGATGATGGTGTTGTATCTGTTGGTCAGAAGACACACTTCTATCAGCAGTATCGACACGTGCACGATGTTGGTAGCTTGAGCAATGACTTAAGAAAGCCGCACGTGCCTGACACTTACAGTTACACACCTGGCAAAAATAAACAATGTTGCCACCTTCTCGGATCAGCTTAGTGTACTTACCAAAGTCATGTGTGTAACTTGGATTTGACATAGCACTATGGAAGCCAGAGGAATTTCCACCTCCATGTAGCCGAGTGTTTGATATCAGAATTTGATCTGCTAGCTGCTGAAGACGTGTTATATTTTCTTCCATTGTCATTTTCTCTGGTTTCACACTATCTTTGACAGAATTTACACTGATCTTGTTATTGCTGTTACTATTAGTGCAGCCATTGCTACTGTTATTATTAACAGATATATTTGTACCAGTACTACTACTGCTGCTAGCTACACTGTTACCATTAACATGCCCAAATAACGGTGCAGAGGGTGCCAGTTGTCGCTGCTTCCCATGGACTGAGTCCATGACAAATCGCGACGTCCGGTACTGCATCGTCTTGTTGGGATCACTTATTGTACACTGATTTTCTGTACTGATTTCAGTTCCACTCTTATTGGTAAATTCATCGATAGGCGAAGCTTCAGGAGAGTCTAATTCAGTATCAGAAGTTTCAATGCCATGAGAAAAACGGCAATGTGCACGGAGATCTTCTTCAGTACTAAAGTTGAAATTGCAATGTTGGCAATCTTTATAAGATTGCTTTTTTGTTAAGTGTTGGTCATTGACATGGCTAATGAAGCTATCCCGTGATGTCAGAATAGATGGCAGAGTTGTACACAAAGTACATTTGTATAAGATTTCAGCAAATTTCATCAAGTTCTCAACAGAGTGTCCAAGAACTTTATCAAGTAGAAAGTTTTTCTGATTACTAACATCTGAGGATTCCTTAAAACAACTTTTAGATTCTTGACTCGTAGAAAATGTTTGGTTCCCACCACCTTTTGCAGACATGGTAAAATCCACAGTGGAATTCGACCCGTTAAGAAGTAATTTTGAAGAATTTTTATAGTTTGGACTAAAATTACAGCAACTGAGATCTTTGACATCTTCAGTTTTGATTTTTATATGGCATTGGTTTGTAGAATCAACAACAGAGTTTGAGCAACTGTTGGTAAGATGGTTATACATGACAGCATGCATTTCTGGAGAAAAACTTTTAAATTTGGTAAAATGGAGTTTGTAGTGTCATTGAATCCACAGGATATACTCAAAGTGAGAACAACCTAGAAAGACAGAAGAAAAAAAAATTATTAACATAATCAATTTTTAACTGATGCATGAATATAAGTAATTTCCTTTTAAATAATATATCCATCCATATCTCTTTTGAACTGTCCAAATGCAAAATTCACTTACCATATTTACTTGTGTTTACCCTTATGTGTAGAGGCGCAATGGCCCAGTGGTTAGGGCAGCGGGCTTGCAGTCATAGGATCGCGGTTTCGATTTCCAGACCGGGCATTGTGAGTGTTTATTGAGCGAAAACACCTAAAGCTCCACGAGGCTCCAGCAGGGGATGGTGGCGAACCCTGCTATACTCTTTCACCACAACTTTGTCTCACTCTTACTTCCTGTTTCTGTTGTGCCTGTAATTCAAAGGGCCAGCCTTGTCACACTGAATATCCCCGAGAACTATGTTAAGCGTACACGTGTCTGTGGAGTGCTCAACCACTTGCACGTTAATTTCGCGAGCAGGCTGTTCCGTTGATCGGATCAACTGGAACCCTCGTCGTAAGCGACAGAGAGCTAACACCCTTATGAATCCCTATCTCTCCTTGTCCACAGTTCCTAAATCTTGCACACTGTTCTACTACTTTCTGTTTTATTCTCCTTCCTGAGCCATGCCTATATATAAACCACGTTACCCCTTTGCATACTGGTATTTCCCATCATCTGCACCCCCATCCTTGTTCATCACTCACTACACTAACCTCTACATTCACCTGTTTATGCCTTCCTCACACATCCCCTCCCAAAATTAATTGTCCTTGTCCTCTTTTATGCTCACCTTCCTGTTTCTTGTTCCTTAAAAGTTTGCTCTAAAAACCCATCACTAACTTCTCATCTCCTTTAGTCATATATCTCCTCTATAGCAAGACACCTGCAGTTGTCCCTCTATCATCCTTTAGCCTTTTGACACCTGGCATACAGCCCCTCCCAAATATTTTTCCTTAGTAGTACGAGCTTTTTCCTCCCTTTCCTTGTCCTCCATCTCCATTCTTTCCTATCTTGCAAGGTACATGACCACCTCATTAGTGCCCATGCATGGAAAAAGCACCCAATACATTCTGTAAAGTGGTTTGCATTAGGAAGGACATCCAGCCGATAGGATCCATAGCAAACATGACATCAGAACTCAACACAGCTCTGCAACTTGCCACTTCCCTGTCAAACTATTCTACCCATGCCAGCATGGAAAACAGGCATCAAATGATGATGATGATGGTGATGAATTTGCACCATTTTATACTTAATTTTAACTGAAAAAAAAACAGGAGCACAACTTATATGAAGGGCAAAGCTAATATCAAATTTAAATATGAAGGGAAAAAATTTTGTACCAAGATTTAAAACTAAATTAGGGGTGTGACTTATACATGAGTGTAACTAATGCACAAGTAAATATGGTATATTGTGATAACTGATTCACAACTATACTTCTTAAAACACAGACTGCTTTCATATTCCAATTTAATCAAGGTTTAGGTTTAGGAAGAATTCAGCAAAATATCTCTAACTTTAGATATAAATTTCTTAGTATATTATGCTGATATTAACTTACCAAAATATCATAAAATGATTTATGTTACAATAAAATATTGTTTAATTAATGAAAGTTTATGAATACTTCAGCACAAGTTAGTATCAAAACAATTGAGATTTTTTACAGATATTGAAACAAATATTGCTTTATCTGATTTCTCTGATCAAACCCCACCCTGCCCAAAAAAGAAGAAAAAAAAACACAAAAAAGCAATATTTCAAGCATAGAATTAAATGATGAGTACAATCAAATCAAAGATACTGTAAAGATTACATGAAAATACAGGAGGACAGAAAGTAGTTGACATTTATAGACTGAATTGGGGGAGAAAAGAGAGGCAATCTAGTATAAAAGCTACAAATCACACAACTAAGTAACTATGGTAGTAGAGTTGATGATGACAATATCATTGTCTTTGTTGTTGTTCAGCCCCTAATCAGACCTACCTGAGTAGGTCTACAAGCAAAGATGTTCCAACCATGACCATCCCAACTTTTTTTGAGTATAGTGGGTATAGTAATACATTATCTAGTGTGTCTTTGCCTTTTTGTTTTTATGATGGTATGGTATGGTTTTAGGAAAATGACAGCAACAACCAGCAAGTCAGGTGGCCACATGCAGGCTCCATTAATGACAATAACGATGATGATGATTATTTTATAGATATATATGTATGTATGTATGTACATAGGAACATAGGCACACAGAGGCGTGTGCACACACACACACACACACACACAAAGAGAATAATAAAAAGGATATAAAAATACATGGAGTGTTAAGTTACAATTCTGTGTCTCTCAGTAATCACTAACAAATATTAACACCCATCACAGTTAAGAAACGCTATAACAACACCGCATCTGTTTGGTACTTTCAATCTTCACCTTATCCTAATCTTCACCCTTATCCACTGTGGTAAAATTTGTGAAAGGAGAGCAAATAACTTTGCAGTCTGGCAAAAGAGACCGAAAGAATAAGTACTATTCTGGGGTTGATTTCTTCAACTAAAACCCTCTCAAGTGATGCTTCAGCATGGCCACTGTCAAATGACTGAAACAAGTAAAACAATAAAATAATATATATTATATATATATATATATGATATGACATGAGTGTGTGTGTGTATACAACAGGCTTCTACAGTTTTATCCTCCAAATTAATTCATGTAGCACTGGTTGGTTTAGGACTTAAGTAGAAGACACCAGTTCAATGTGCTGTGCAGTAGGCCTGAACCTGAAATCAAGTGGTTGCTAAGAAAGCTTCTTAACCATACAGCCATGCCTATAGGTAAGTATAAATCTTATATAAATATACATAATTAAAATATAAATTTCATTTTATGACTCTTAACTGTGAATGGTTGAAACATTACAACAAAAATGTTAAACATAACATTCATGTTTCTAATCGATAAATTAATGTCTACAATTAAAAAAGTTAGATGAACATGTTGAAAATATTCTCTCTTGTATATCTACCTCTCAATATAATCACAATGCTCTTCACTATGAATTTGAATTTCATCATGACAGCCATTTAAATTCTGCATAAATAGGCTTTATTTTACTTAATACAATATCAATTAAAAAGTAAAAGTCTTGAATTTAGGCAATGTTATTATTCATAGGAGCATTGTTAACAAAAACGTTAATATAGGCACAAGCATAGCTGTGTGGTAAGAAGCTTGCTTCCCAACAACATGGTTTTGGGTTCAGTTCCACTGTGTGGCATCCTGGCAAGTGTCTTCTACTATAACCTTGGGCTGACCAAAGCCTTATGAGTGGAGATTTGATAGAAGGAAACTGAAATGAGCCTGTCGCATATATATATATACACACACACATATATGTATATAGATAGATAGATATACATATTGTTATTGGCATGGCACTCCGTCATTTACGACGTCGAGGGTTCCAGTCGATCCGATCAACGGAACAGCCCGCACGTGAAATTAACGTGCAAGTGGCTGAGCACTCCACAGACACGTGTACCCTTAACGTAGTTCTATGGGAGATTCAGCGTGACACAGTGTGACAAGGCTGACCCTTTGAATTACAGGCACAACAGAAACAAGAAGTAAGAGTCAGAGAAAGTTGTGGTAGAAGAGTACAGCAGGGTTCACCACCATCCCCTACTGGAGCCTCGTGGAGCTTTAGGTGTTTTCGCTCAATAAACACTTACAACGCCCGGTCTGGGAATCGAAAACGCGATCCTATGACCGCTGCCCTAACCACTGGGCCATTGCACCTCCACAGATATACATATATATATATATATATATATATATATATATGTGTGTGTGTATGTATTTGTGTTTACATCCCTGTAACTTAGCAGTTCGGCAAAAGACTCTGATAAAATAAGAACCAGGCTTACAAAGAATAAGTCCAGGGGTCGATTTCTTCGACTAAAAGGTGGTGCTCTAACATGGCCACAGTCAAAATGACTGAAACAAGTAAAAGAATAAAAGAATACAATTTATGATGCTTTTGAGTTTGATGCAATTCTCAGGTTGTCTTCCAGTGGTTAGCAATAAAGTAAAAGTTTAAGCAGAAAGTTGAAAAGTGGATTGGGAGACAAACAGTAAAATATGGTTGAGGTGGCAACAACACAGTCATTCAATCTACTAGAAATAGCAGCCAAATCTCACCCTACTGTCTTACGAAAAGAAGAACAGAAAATATAATGCACCCAACTCTCACATGCAAACACACACACACACATCATCAGCTTTCATCAGCATTTATGTTGGCTTTTCCATGCTGATATATTTAGGATGGTTTTGCAAAGGATTCTCATTAACAGCCCTTTTAGATGCCTCTTATGATTCATAGAGACACAATGCACCAATTCTAAAACAGATACATACTTGCACACACACATAATATAATGAATGACCTGTTCCTTGGAGTTGTTGCCTTCATTCAAACACATCTAACCCATTCCTCTCTCTCTCTCTCTCTTCTCATGCCACTTGTTTTATCTATTGTAACTTATGCTCAATCCTTCTTAAAACATTATCTTCTGGAATCTTCTCTAGGTTAACATCCTCCCTGTAGGCATCAGCTCGCAATGGTTTAAATGGAATGTTAATGACATCCATCTTATGTCTCAGAAGACTTGCAAAGGCCATAAGACATTGCCTTGTCTTCCTGACTCAGCAAGTAAAAAATAGTTTGGATTTGGATCGGATTTCCAAGGAAGCGATAAAAAACAGCTTATCGCTTCCTTGGGGAAATCCAATCATTTTGTGTGTATGCATATTTTTGTTGTTCTTTTGTTGTCATCTAGTGCTGGACAAAACATACAAAAAAAGATAAAAGGATTTAAACAGTATTCTGTCATTTCAGTAGAAAATGCAGACTTTGTAAATCTGTATATAAACTAAGAAAAGATACTTCTATTACGTCTGAATAATTTTTCTACCATTATTAATTTATATATGAAACATTTTCATTGAGTTGTATGTTTTTATTGAGGCTACACATGCACAGAGGTATAATTACTCGCAAGCACCATTTAATTATTATAGATGCCAGGAAATTTCTAAGCTAAATACAGTCCAATTTATTTGGAAAACAACTTATTTCTTAGTTACACTTATTCGCTGTGCTTTTTAGGCATCCCATTAATGTGGATGACAGTCAAATGACAATTTGATCATGAATTTTTAATAAAGAAGCTACCAAAATGTTGCAAGCTAGATTGACCAGAACAAAGACAACAAAAGCTTGCAGAAAATAGAAGGTGTGAAACAGCCACTGTCAACAAAACACACCAGAACAGTGGCACCAAATGTGTGAAGAAAATAGATTGTATGGAGTGAACTGTTGCTTGCAAGAAACATTAGAGCATCAACAAAGACTTGAAGAATATAGAATGCATAGAGTTAACCATTATCAGCAAGAATCTGGAGTTCAAGGATAACAGCAAACTTACTTTATGTAGAGCACTTAATGTAGGCAACATAGAACATGTCTACCAAAGAAGAGCATCAATCACCTCAAAATAATGAGATGAAGGAGCCTTTAACTCTGACCTAACTTATGATTATGGATCTCACAAATATTCTCTATTGATGCCATATAAAAATTGGTTCTAGGTGAATTTGTCTACAACAATTCGTCTGCAACAATTCATCTACAACAATTTATCTGTATGTGGTTGTATGTGTGCGCGCGCGTGTGTGTGTGCGCAGATGAATTGTATCCATAGATAAACTGCTGTAGATGAATTGTTGTAGACAAATTCGCCGTATACCATAAAATTTGTGCACCAAGCGTGTAGCAAAAATGGAGACACTGAAATTTGTTGTTTAGATGGTACAGTCCATCTGAGAATGTTGCCAGAATCTCCCAGTGCTTTTATGAATGCTGCTGGAGTCCAATTATTTGCTTAAAAACATTCAGGCTTATAACTGTGAATTTCAAACGATATCACTTGGAGCTATTATCATCCATGAAAGAAGTTTCATACTGACTCTCAAAGTCCTGGGACTGGAGTACCACTGAATTGATTCTTTACTTTCTCTTCCTAAAGCTATATTCTATAGCTGATTTGAACAAAGATATGAGAACCATCATAGTTTAAAGTTTAACTCTAAAACTGCATGAAATGTGACATTCTAGAAAAAGCTATATAAGAAGTTTTAAATTTTCCTTTGAAGCAACTCCCTCATTGAGCTTCAAAAATGCTGGTTGGTGCTGACAAATGTCCTAATGTAGAATATCAGCAAAGATTTAATGCTTCAGAATGTAATGCACTAACCATGATTTTTATAGGAAATGAATATGATAAGAGAGAGATATTGTCATGAAGAGTAGAAACAGTAGATTTCAAAATAATGAATAGGACACTTGTGGCTTATGGTGCTTTTCAGTTTGTTGTTATATGAAATGATGGAGGAAATGGACATCAATCTGGTGTTCTGTTCCTCAGATTAAATCAAAACAAAAGTTTATCATGTCAGAATTTTTATGCACATCTGCCCAACTCAATTAAATATTATCAAGATTTATTTCAGCAATATGCTGCTGATATATTTTTGCAAAGGTGGAATCTGAAATACTAAATTATATAAGAATTCAACAAAAGGAATTGAGAGCTGATTTCTATATCTACCAGCAAGACATTAACAATGCTGCAGAAAATGGAAAGCCTACCA
>NC_142928.1:161337205-161369705 GCF_046866305.1 Octopus bimaculoides
CATTTTGCCTGGCATGCTAATCATCCAACCAGTTTGTTGCCTTTATAATAACAAAACTATGATCATAAACTGTCTTTTCTTTCAAACACTGCTATATATCTATATATTTGCTGTTCCCAGCTCTGTATGTGAACACATAAAAAATGCAGTCCTCTTGATACAGGAGTACCTCAAACTTGAGCCAATCAAGGAACCTCACAGGTCCAAGATCACCTTGACCAAAGGCACAAGCCCTCACCCAAGTATTGTTCTCCAAACTACAGGTGCATGCTTAGAGTATTCTTTTATTCTTTTATTTGTTTCAGTCATTGGACTGTGGCCATGCTGGAGCACCACCTTTAGTCAAACAAGTCAACTCCAGAACTTATTCTTTGTAAGCCTAGTATTTATTCTATCGGTCTCTTTACTGAACCGCTAAGTTACGGGGGCGTAAACACACCAGCATTGGTTGTCAAGCGATGGTGGGGTGACAGACACACAAATATACGCACACACACACACACACACATATATATATATATATATAAATAATAATAAAAGAGTTACGACGCAAATTATTGTTGGTAGTTAATTTATCGAGCGTGGCCGTTTTCGTGCGGGTGACACGTAAAAGCACCCACTACACTCTCTGAGTGGTTGGCGTTAGGAAGGGCATCCAGCTGTAGAAACTCTGCCAAATTAGATTGGAGCCTGGTGTTGCCATCCGGTTTCACCAGTCCTCAGTCAAATCGTCCAACCCATGCTAGCATGGAAAGCGGACGTTAAACGATGATGATGATGATGATGATGATGATTGATATATATATATATATATATATACATACGATGGGCTTCTTTGAGTTTCCGTCTACCAAATCCACTCACAAGGCTTTGGTCGGCCCGAGACTATGGTAGAAGACACTTGCCCAAAGTGCCACGCAGTGGAACTGAAGCCAGAACCATGTGGTTGGTAAGCAAGCTACTTACCACACATGTTAATTTATTTTAACCATTTTTGTCACAGCCACCCACCTTTTTACAAATTCACTGTGAGAGAGGACTTCTCTCTCCACATTCACTTTCCAAGTGGAACTTAAAACAATTGTTGAGGACTTGACTGGAAAGGAAGATACCTCTCTTTCCTCAAACCTTTCAGCCTTGTCCACAACACAACCTCTTTCACCACAGCTACTAGACAGGGGAACTGCTCTACATTGTTCAAAGTGAATAATGGGGTAATCCTCATGACAGACTTGTCCAAGTCAGGTTTGTCCCACACACTACAACAACTGTTTGACAAAACTCCATATATCAGCAATGCTCAGATACTGCACAAATGCAAACAGTACAGCTGGAGATCAAAGTGATGCTGTAATTCTTCAGCATGGATGTGGTTATGATACAGTTGAGAATTGAAGTATGAAAGCTAAAGAATGTTGTTTTCATTCCAGAGAACAGGATAAAGCAACATCCTTTATAGCCAGTACTTCCAATTTTTCCCACTTCCATTAATTTCCAAGGTGTTGCTGGAGACAATTACCAATGACTGTCTCAAAGCCATTTCCTGCCTCAGTCCTTTTTATCTTGGAAATCATTGTGTAGTCAAGCTTGTTGCACTAAATATTAACTATTACATTAGCTAATTGCAGAGTACAAACCACCTGGATTACAGCCAAATATAATTTCCTTGATTCACAAGAGCTTTCTTACTTATACTATAATACATATATTATTAGTGATCAATGTCTATCTTGCTTCTGTCCTCACCATTTCTGCTGCCCACCACTCTTCCTTCTTTTCATCAATGATCCCCTGTGTACTTTATTAAATTTAGATGTACTTATCATCATCATTATCACCACCATCACTTAACATCCAGAGTTCCATGCTTGCATGAGCCAGACAGAGTTGGTGGAGGTAGATATTCTATGGCTGGATGCCCTACCTGTTGTCAGTTCTTATAGTTTCCAAGCAAGGTAATATTTTCTTATAGCTAGGCATGCTTTCCACGGAAGACAGGATACAAACAACCTCTCTTGTATGATGGTGATGCTCATTTACAACCATCACACATTGTCTACACAAGGTACACACATGCACGCACACACACACACAATAATTTCACTGGGGTATGTAACACTGGTGTTTATAGTATTAAGCTCATCCACGGATACTGACTATCAGATGAAGCTGTACACTTGAAATTGTTTGTTCTACCAAACAAATGTCTGAAAATCCAAAAGTATATGTAGAGCTTTTATAGTGATAATTAAAAAGAATGGAGTGAGTAAGTCATTTTACTACTTCAATTTACAATTGTTTCATCTTAGTTCAGTACAATCAATCTTACAACATTATGTAATAATTCATGCAACTATTGATTACTTTCCATATGCTATTTGGGGTAACTTTAATAACACATGCTGAATAAGGTTCTTCAGAAATGTTTATAAAATAATATATATGCATATGTGATGGTTTCCTTTCAGGTTCTTGAGTCCAACTCTACTCACAAGGTTTGGTGAGCCCAGAGCTATAGAGACTGAACCCAAAACCATATGGTTGAGAAGCAAGCTTCTTAACTTCACATCCACCTCTATACCTAAAAGAGTGTAGTCAATTTAATCAAGCTCAGTACTTTGCTAGTATTTATTTTATCAACTCTGGAGAGATGAAAGGTAAATATAAACATTAACGGGATATGAACTCAGAACATAATGAAATGTGATAAATAACACCTGACAGTTCTGTGATCCTCCTTATCCATACAGTAATAGGTACCACTGTGCTGTTAACAAATTTTGCTTAACAAAAGGATCTAAGAATTTCTATATCTCCTTCTCAGGTTTATATTTCTGAGTGTTTGGTCTTCAGTTCAAAATTCTCCACTTTGCTCTCAGTACACTCATTTCCATGCTATATCAACTGATAAAATAATATTGACATAAGGCCTGAGATTTGGGAGGGAGTGAGAAAGATAGACAATTATATTGACCACAATACACAACTGGTATTTTATTTTATCCACCTCAGAGGATTGAAGGGCAAAGCTGAAAAATGCCAAGTCATATGTGACACTGATATTCTCATTAACAGGGATCTTCTGTGTGACCTTTAACAAGGATCTTGTAACATTAACAATATCTAAAATGTAAGTATTTCCAGATGAAAGAAAAACACATCACCACCTCCATCCACAGACTTCATATCCTTTAATAGTCATACTATGAATAATATATTCAAAATATTTTGAATATAATTCAAAATCAAATAATTTTTACTCAATTTACTTATTTCAAATCAGATAGGATTCAGATCAAGCAGCATCATCCAAACTCTTGTAATATTGAAAAAGTGATACCAAAAGTATTTCAACTTTATTATAAATTAAGTCTTTTGACACCAACCTGCCAGTAACTACCTGTGGTTTAAGATACAAAAATTCATTTTAAAATGTTCATACCTAAATTTTAAAAATTCCTTCATAATTTTATGAAAGAACCCTTTTTGTTATGTTCTAAACACTAACTTAAATTGAAAAAAGCTGGTAGATGACAATTTAACTGTAAATTCTTCATTACATTCAAAATCAATTTAAACACTCAAGAATATTTCACAGGAAATATAGATATCATCATCATTTAACACCTGTTTTCCATGCTGGCATGAGTTGGATGGTTTGACAGAAGCTGGAGAGCCACAGAGTTGTGTTAAGTGTCAATGTCAGCTTTCGTATGTGTTTTATGGTTAGGTATCCTTCCCAGAGCAAACCACTTTACAGTGCATGTTGCCAGTGCCCCTGGACTGGCTCTTGTGTGGGTGGCACATAAAATACACCATTTTGAGCATGGCCGTTGCCAGTACCACCTGACTGGCCTTCGTGCGGGTGACACGTAAAAGCACCACTACACTCTCTGAGTGGTTGGCGTTAGGAAGGGCATCCAGCTGTAGAAACTCTACCAAATCAGAGTGGAGCCTGGTGTAGCCATCTGGTTTCACCAGTCCTCAGTCAAATCGTCCAAGCCATGCTAGCATGGAAAGCGGACGTTAAATGATGATGATGATGATGATATATATATATATATATATATATATATATATATATATATATGTAAAGTAGGCTTCTGCACATTTTCTGTCAACCAAATTCTGTTGATAGTTTTATTAATCAATCTGAGGCTATGGTAGAAGACACTTGCTCAATTGAACCTGAAACCACATGATTGTGAAGCAAACATCTTAACCATACAGCTATGTCTACACCCATCGATAAATTAATAGATGACTTCATTTGAGATTAGCAAGATGTTTGAAATCAATTCTTTTATATCTAATGAATCAGTAATCTTGTTTCTTAAATTTCCTTCTCTAGTAGCAGAAGAGTTAAGAGTATAGACGGGAGATTCTCCAGCATCTTCAACAATGATGTTCACTTGGTCAGCCAAAGGTTTAGCTTCCTTATCTTTCTGCAATGTTTGTTAATCAATATATTGTCAATGTGCTTAGCTGTTTGTCAAACATTAATATATTTCTCTAGGAATGGTAGGTAAATAAGTAGAAAGACAAGTGTAAGTTGACAAGCAATCATGCAACAGAGGAAGGAGCATTTGTATGGAAGATAGCTAGCTTGTGTAAATAAAGACATAACATGTAGAGGAAAACCAACCATTACTCGCAAGCAAGTGTGGCTTCTTATCATCACCATCATTTTAGCCTCCTCTTTTCCATACATACATGGATGGAGCAGAGTTTGTGGAAGCAGAATTTCTGTGACAAGATGCTCTTCCTGTTGCGAACCCTCATCTGTTTTCAAGTTATATTGCCCCATGACTAGAAGATTGCAAATGAAGGTCACTGCTTACATAATGAATGACATTAATTTACAACTATTTCATTATGTCAAGGTAAGGAAACAATAACACATATACACACACACATACACATATATATACAACAGGTTTCTTACAGTTTCTGTTCACCAAATCCACTCACAAGCCTTTGGTCAACCCTGATTGTTTTAGGTGCCTTTGTAGACATATAGCCACCCTCTCAACCCTCCCACTCTTTATCTAATGCAGTGATTCTCAACCATTTTTTTTTCTCCTGTGGACACCTTTCATTTCTATTTTACTCTACTGGACCTACACAGCCATTTGAAATTTAAAAAAAATCCCATTACCTTTTGATAATTAAATATCATTAGGAATTGTATAAAAAAAGAATTTTTTTTAATATCTCGAGTATTGTAGCAGTATAACTGATTTATTGCACATAATTTTTAGCAATAAAATCTTATATAGACCCTGAAGGGCCATGTGGACCCTTATTGAGAACTACTGATCTAATGGAACATCGAAGATGTGACAGCTGGAGGGAGTGAGGGCTGCACCAGTATTTGGCCAGTACATGTTCCATATGAGTAGACTTGGCAAAATGTGAAATGAAGTGCTATGCTGAAGGCCTTAATTCTCCACTTGGTACAAAAATCAAATCAATGGAAATTGTCATTTTTGTTCTTTAACTCCACATCACCTCTAATCAAGTGGACCTATGATAAAAGGCATTCCATTCATGACCATCCCATGATAATAATGATAATGGTTTCAAATTTTTGGCACAAGGCCAAAAATTTGGTGGGAGGGAATAAGTCAATTGCATTGGTCCCAGTGTTTAACTTATTTTATCAACCACAAAAGGATGAAAGGTAAAGTTGACTGCCTTAACAGCAACAACAACAATAATAATCCTTTTTACTAAAGGCACATGGCACAACTGAAGCTTCCACCTCAGTTCACTAATTGTGGACAAGCTGGTACCCATATTACATCACCAGCAACAACTGCTGTGAGACAAGTGGAATAATAATACCTTCTACTATAGGTATAAAGCCTAAAATTTTGGGAGAGGGGGCAAGTTGATTACATCAACCCTAGTGTGCAATTTTGAAGGAAAGGTGATTAGTCAATTAAATTAACCAAAGTACTTGACTTTGTACTTCATTTATCAACCTGAGAAGGATGAAAGGCAGTGTGGATCTTGGCAGGATTTGAACTCAGAGCACAAAAAAAAACCCAGAAGAAATAACTACAAGCAAAAGAACAAAAGGGTACCAAAGAAGCAATTTCGTAATATAAAGGGAAGAAAATGTGGCAGTGTTAGGGGTCACAATTTAGTGTATCCAGGAATGTGGTGTGGGACAATGGCATCATGGAAGTAAAGTGATGATGGTGCCATAGCAGCAGATCTAGAAAAGTGATGCAGCAATACCAGGTATATAATGTGGGACAGCTAGACAAATATTTTGATGGCACAGAGCAGAATTATGGTTATGGCCATGATGGAGATGTTGGATATGTGCCATAGAGATAATGTGGTGCAGCTAGAGAAGGGATGTTGTGACATCAGAAAAACAATGGTGTGGAATAACAGAAATAATGTTGTAATGCCAGGGGAACAAGGTGTTGTTAGCAATACAGAAGCAGTAATTTGCAATACAGAAGTTATGTGGCAACACCATCAAAGCAATGTTTTAAGTGATTGCAGCAGCAGAGCAATATGATAGCAACATAGAAGCAATGGCTAAAAGTAGAGGAACAATATGATGGTTGCAGAGAAGTAATGTATTAGAAATGGGAACCACTATGGTGACAAGAGAGAGGTAATGTAATATCAACACAGAAGCAATGTGATAACAACATAACAGCAATGTGGTATCAACATAGAAGCAATATGAAGTGAGAGAAAAGCAATGTGATAGGAACGGAGAAGTGATGTGGTAGCAATAGAGAAGTAATATAGTAGGAACAGGTAGTACTATGGTGGCAACAGGGAGGCAATGTAATAACAACACAGATGCAATACAGCATAGAAGCAATGTATTAACAACAGAGAAGCAATATGGAATCAACACAGAAGCAATATATAAAGCAACAAAGAAACAAAGTGGTAGCAACAAAAGAGCAATGTGCAATAACATAACAGCAATGTGGATTCATCATAGAAGTAATATGAAACAACAGAGAAGCAATGTGACAGCAAGAAGGAATGAGGTAGCAACAGAAAGGCAGTATGTTTGCAACAGAGAAGCAACATAGTAACAACATAAAAGCAATGTGGTATTAACAGAGAAGTAATGAATTTCTGCCAATATTGAAGAAAAAAGTTTATCAAGTGTACATAATACTATTCTACAGTTATGCTGTTTAAAATATAAAAAGTATGAGTAACCAAAGATGGTGTCATCGAAAATAGTGGAAAACAGCTAAAACCTATTAAAATATTCAACAGAACTCATCAGTAGTCAGAGGCTTTGCTGCATTGTTTACACAAACTGAATTAACAAATAAAACATTAACAGAAATTTGTCTAGATGAGATATGCTTCTGAAGAAGTGCATCTGTTTCTCTGTAAGTTTTCATGTACTTACTAGCACACACACACACACATACACAAACACACACAACACATATACATACACACAAATATACATATAATTTTTTAAGATATAGCTAGTTATGTAAAGTGATGTAGCAATGTTAGTCTTTCAGTTTCTTACAAATGTAACCATAGCAGTACATGTTCATACTAGTGTACATGCACACACACACTTCAGTTTTTTTTTTGTTTGTTTTGTGCTTTTTAAGGCATGGAAAACAGCATCCATGAACCTTTACAGGGCTTCTGAATTGGTGTAAAAAAGTGAAAGTCGTCTTAAAATAACCTGGAGACATGGGCTGATTGTTTGCTTTTTGCTGGGTTTAAGCATGTATTCATCTAACTCATGCCATTATAGAAGAAGAGATGCAAAATGAATGAAATACACAATCCATGTTTCACTTAATTTTGATAATTATCAATAATTTAAAAATATTTAATGAAATAATGAAATTTATTATATTTACTTTTGCGTAAGTTGCACTCATGTATAAGTGCACTCATATATAAGTCACACCCCTAATTTAGGGTTAAATCTAAATACGAAATTTGAAAATATTTAATGAAATAATTGAATTTACTATATTTACTTTTGTGTAAGTTGCACTCATGTATAAGTGCACTCATATATAAGTCACACCCCTATAATACGAAATTTGTTACCTTCATATTCAAATTGGCCCCATGTATAAAAAACATCCCAGTTTTTACCATTTAAATTCAAGTATTGAGTCATCCCATAAATAATGCAGTTTTTTTTATACTTCTTTTATTTTTCAAAATTAAGATAAACAAACTTCTTTTTTAATCTAAAATATAGATTCCTTCATTTTCTACAATGCTCTTCCATCTATCTGGTAGATTTGCAAGGCCTCTCTTCCAAAATTCACTTGTCTGTGATGAAAAATACTCCTCCAGTACTGTTCTGACCTTGTCTACAGAATTCATATTTTTTCCATCCCAATCATTTTGAAAACTGTTGAATAAATGATAATCAGATGGGGCAATGTTCAGCAAATATAGTGGGTGGGGCATCATTTCCCATTCAAACTGCTCCAGCCTTTGGAATGTCATCCTTGCTGCATGCGGCCGAACATTATCTTGATGGAAGAACACCTTTTATCTTGAAACCAAAGATGGTCGTTTTTCTTCTAGTGCTGACTTGAATGAGTGGTTGAATGACCAAATCCAAGCTTCTCTGCTAGTTCCTCAACAGTTACAATGGGATTTTGTTCCATCAGGATGTCCTTGTCAAGCTCTACAGATCTTCCAGGATGAAGCTCGTCTTCTAGGATGTAGTTTCCAGCTCGAAATTTCTGGAACCACTGTTGACACTGGCTTGCGCTTATTGTCCAATCCCCATATACTGCATTACTATTCCTCACACTTTTTGTTGTACTGTTGCCTTTATTGAACTTATAAAGCAAAATATGCTGAATATGCTCCCTTGTCACTTCCATTATAGCTTTGAAAGCATTTTCCAGGTTTCTTCATATGTCTTGAAATGTTGCACAAGCTTTGGAAACAAAAGGCTCACTGAAACAGTGCCATTTGTTTCCAGTTTTCTGCATAATCATGCCCAGGCTGTTTGTCATTCAACAGACTAGGAAATTAATTCCTCATTCAGAAACAAGCGGGGGTTGGTGTCAGGAAGGACATCCAGTAACAGAAAACTTTTGCCCCCGCATACACTCATCTGATCCATGCAAGCATGAAAAAGTAAATGTTAAAATGATGATGGTGATGATGATGATGATATTCTGTTGTCATGTTGCAGAAGTTAAGCATAATCACCATTTTAATGTCCACTTTTCCATGCTCAAATGAGTTGGATAGAATTTTGTTGAGGCAGATTTTCTACAACCCTCAAATGTTTCCATGTAAAGGTAATATTTCCCCATGACCAGACATGTTTTTGTAGAAGACTGAGAATAAAGGACATTGCTTACATGATGAAAACATTTGTTTACAACTATCATGTGATGCCAAAATAAGGAGACAGTAACACTCACACAAACACATATACAGATAGATAGATAGATAGCTAAATGGATAGAGGACTGGCTTCTTGCAGTATCCATCTACCAAATCCACACACAAGGCTTTGGTCAGCCTGGGGTTAAAGGAAAAGACATTTGTCCAAAGTACCACACTGTGAGATTGAACCTAAAACTATGTGGTTGGGAAGCAAACTTCTTACCACACAGCCACACCTGCACCTAAGAATACAAATAAATAATGTAAACCTTAACCTTATACAAAAATAACTGATAGTCAACAAATTTCTTCTCTGTCTTTGACTATCGGTTCACTTTTAATCGGTGACATTTAGATTTCATCGATTATTACATAAACTAATAATTACATAACTCTTTTGATACCAAAGCCCATGAGACTGCTTCTGGTTTTATGATGTGTAACCTCTTGTTTCGAAGTGTCATGTTTAAATTAAAACCTTTAATCTCAATTTCATGTGAAGAAGTTTTGTCACGATATCTTCTAAGCAGCAGCTTAATAAAGAAAAAAAAATTTAATTATATTACCAAATCGCTTCAAATTATAGGTTATTAACAAAATTAATTGAAACATATGGATAGTGCATAACATTTATTTTACATCTGTTTTTCTATGCTAGCATGGGTTAGACGAATATGTATAACTGTAGCATTGTTTTAGAGCTGACTATTCTTGTTGCTAATTTTTAACTATTGTTCAAGTAAGGGAGTTTTTATTCAGCTCATCTTTTGAAAGTACAAATTTGTTGACAAGGAAATGCCAACAGAGATGACTGTCCATAATTCAGCAGTTTTTCTTGTGGTTGCATTTTTCATATAATTTAAAAATACAAACAATTACCCAGATACATCCATGCATGCACACACATACGCATGCACACACATACGCAGACATACACACACATACAAAAACACATACATATCATTGTGGCTTGCTAGACACTGATATGTCACGCATTATAACAACGTACTTCGTCGTCTGCATGCTTGACCCGAATGGCATACCTCACCAACTGCTTTTCTTTATTTGGCACACTGGCCATGACACAGAGGGGGACGACACAAGGACAGTCAGAACACCACAATGAGGACAAAAAACATAAGTTAAGTGTGAGAGGTTAGATATGGCCAGTTTGAATGTAAAACATAGAATATTTGAGCTGTATTTGGCTGGTTTAAATGCTGGAAAGGTTAAGTTGCTGTGCAGCGGAACTGACCCTAAAACCTGCAAAGTAAGCTTCTTAACCACACAGCTTAACCATGCTTATTTCATTATAAATATTCTTTTATTCTTTTACTTGTTTCAGTCATTTGATTGTGGCTATACTGGAGCACCACCTTAAAGGACTTTTTAGTTGAAGAAATTGACTCTTGGACTTATTCTTTGTTAGCCTAGTACTTGTTCTATTGGTCACTTTTGCCGAACTGCTAAGTTACAGTGACATAAACACACCAACCTCAGTTGCCAAGTGATGGTGGGGAGGACAAACACAAAGGCACACACGCATAAATATATATATATATATATATATATATATATATATATATATATATATATATATATATAACAGTTGAGGGAACCCGTGGAAGAGGTAAGCCCAGGAAGACCTGGGCTGAGGTGGTGAGGCAAGACCTTCATACATTGGGCCTCACCGAGGCGATGACTACTGACCAAGACCTTTGGAAATGTGCTGTGCGTGAGAAGACCCGGCAAGCCAAGTAAGATCGTTGCCAGTGCCCCTGGACTGGCTTGTGCGGGTGGCACATAAAAGACACCATTTCGAGCGTGGCCGTTGCCAGTATCGCCTGACTGGCCTTCGTGCAGGTGACACGTAAAAGCACCTACTACACTCTCTGAGTAGTTGGTGTTAGGAAGGGCATCCATCTGTAGAAACTCTGCCAAATTTAGATTGGAGCCTGGTGTTGCCATCCGGTTTCACCAGTCCTCAGTCAAACGATGATGATGATGATGATGATGATATATATACGACAGGCTTCTTTCAGTTTTCATCTACCAGATCCACTCACAAGGCTTTATGTTCAGGAAAGGAATAAATCAATTTGGTACACTTTTCCAAAATGGCCATTGTTGTTTATAGCAGTGCAATATACTAGGGAGATTTTTGCAATGGTTATTCAACCTGCTGAAAATAGCAGCTAAATCTCCCTTAATTCACACTTTGCCTTTTTAAACTATGAAAAGACACATTAAATAATCTTGTCTTTCGTGCACCTAAAATGACAGAGTTGGCTGGCCACAACTGAAACACCTTACATCACAGAGCTTGATCAGGATCGACCTGTGGTTAAACAACACCACCACCGCCACCACCAAAAATCATTTACATTTCAAACTATTGAGTGGGTATGAGACATTTTGGAACAGCCATTTTGGCACCACCTATTTGGTGTCACTGATTCTATGCCAACTTATATGACATCAGACATTAATCTTAATGTTTCATTTTAATGATTCCCTTGTTGTTTCTCTCTCTCACACACACACTCTCTCTCTCTCTCTCTCTCTCTTTCACTCTCTTTCTCTCTCTTTGTCTATGTGTGTAAGCATCTAGTTATGTTTGTATGTATGTGTAATGTCTCTCCCCCTCTCTCTGTCTGTCTGTCTGTCTCTCTCTCTCTCACTCTACATTTGGTGACATCATTATTGAGCAGATTTAGTTTACAACAAAAGAAATAATTAGCTCTTATTTGGAACAATTAATTTACATGTTGTTAACATGTCAGAGGACCAAGACATGTGATGCACTGCTATACTCAAGAAGACCTACTCCCCACAACAGAATTGAGATCCTAAAACCATGGTGCTATGTAAAAAGTACTGGTGCTGATGCCACATGAAAAGCAACCAGTACATTCTGTAAAGTGGTTGGACTTAAGAAGGGCATCCAGTAGTAGAAACCAAGCCAAAACAGACAACAGAACCTGTAGTCCCTGGCCCTGCCAGCACCTTTTTATGTAGCACCATAACCAATACTTTTTGTGGTACCATTGCCAATGCTTTTTATGTAGCACCATCACCAATGCTTTTTATGTGGCACCAGCACCGGTGATTTTTATGTGGCACCAGCTCCAGTGTTTTTTTGTTTTTTTTTATGTGGCACCAGCACCAATGCTTTTTACTTTGTACCTTGGTTTTAGGATATCAATTCTGTTGTGGTGGGCAACTCTTCTTGAGTACAGCAATACACCAGTAGCTTAAGTTTCAGCAGGAGCAAAGGGTGCAAACATTTTTTTAAAATATGATAAATTTCTTTTTAAATGTTAATTTAAAACAGTTAAAACATCTAAGGTACTTTTAACCCTTTAGCATTCATATTACTTTGTCAAATGTAAAGCTTATTCATTCACATTATTTTGAATTAATAATGCATTATCTCATAACTCTGGAGATTTTGATGATGTGATTATTTTTTCTTAGAAAGACATTGTAGGGTAGGTGTGACTGGCCAGATCTGGCCAATTTGAACATAAAACAGGTGAAATATTTGGGCCGGATATGGCTGGTTTAAATGCTAAATGGTTAAATGAACACCTCAGGGTTTCACAAAGATACCCTTTTTGTTAAATTTTATGTTAAAAAAACCCAGTCAGTAGGTGGGCAGGATAAGCAGGATTGGTAAAATGACAAGCAAAAACACCTTGCAGTGTTAAGTTTCATTCCTTTATGTTCTAAGTTCAAATACCAATAAGGCTGACTTTACCTTCCCTCCTTCCACAGGATGGGCAGATGGAAGACAAAAGTTCATACAAGCATTTGTCAATCAAATACTGGAATCAATCATAATCAACAATACTCTCCCAGAAAACGAATGTCCTTGTCCCAAAAAATCAATATCAAAACCCAGTCTCTCCATGTTGTTGTTTTTTTAATATTCTATGCCATCCTGTATCTTTCGAACAAAAGACTTCTTTAAATATCTAACCAAACATGAGACATGGCAATTAAAAGAATAATTTTACAATTAAATTTTCAAGATTCATGACCCAAATTTTTGACAATATTTTTTTTTTACAGTAACATTTATGACTATTCATTAAATGTACAATAACATATTGAGCTTAATAAATAATTTAAAGAAAATGAAAATGAAAATTAGCCAAAACCTGATTCGCCTTTAGTTCAGAGAAATAGATAACAGCCAAAATATTTCATTTAGAATAACAGAATAGCATAATAAATGTTTATTAGAATGGGGAAGAATATTTTTAAAGATGTTAGTAAAATAAAACTGTATAATAATGAGGAGGGGAGAAGTAAATGGGGTTAGAGTGTGAGGCTAGGGTCATGTTCAGTATTAGGATAAGATTCAGTCAAATCCAGGAAGAGAAATTCTCTAATGTCTCTGGCACCATACTGTCTACTGCTAGAGTTAACATGGCTTCTCTATAGTCTTTGTAGTCATACAAACACACTTACACATACACACATATATACGTGTACACATTCATGTGCATACTGATGCACAACCTCACAGACACAGATAACACACACGTATACATGCACATACATCAGATACATGCACATGCAAACATACTTCAATACTCTCACAGGCAGAAGAGAAAAAAAATACAACATCTCTGCCAACAATATTATCAGTTCTTACAGCAGTAATGATACAGACTGTCTCATGCTAGACTTGATGTCTACAGAAATATCCAGTGTGGTGGACTACAATACTAGTTTTCAAAAGAACACTCTGCAATACTTGTAGACATAAGTATATATGAAGCAACAGATATATACATGTATGTATGTACGTATGTATGTGTGTGTGTGTATGCATGTATGTATGTGTGTGTGTGTGTGTTCCTTAGAATAAATAGCCATAGTTAGGTAATTCTTTGTGCCTTGGGAGAAAGAAGAACAAATAATGAATTAAATTATCAAGGAGTTCAAGTGCGATAGAGAAAAACTTATAAATGACGGCAAACATAGAATGAAAAACAGCAAGATGGGTTGACATAGTTGAAATATTGAGCTTTAGAGGAAAAGAAAACATGAAACAAGCAAACTAAAAAAAAACAACAAAATCATGAGTAACTGGAAGATAAGAAAACTTGACTCAAAATTCAAAAGGAAATTAAATTGTTAAAATATATAAAATATGACTAACTTCTTTAGAGCAATCAGGTTGTTGAGACAGATGAAATTGTTGGTCTTAGACTGAACAGTGGTAAATTTGCATTGATGTGATATGTTTTGTTGGCACTCCATCGCTTACAACGTCGAGGGTTCCAATTGATCCGATCAACGGAACAGCCTGCTCATGAAATTAACGTGCAAGGGGCTGAGCACTCCACAGACATGTGTACCCTTAACGTAGTTCTTGGGGATATTCAGCGTGACACAGTGTGACAAGGCTGACCCTTTGAATTACAGGCACAACAGAAACAGGAAGTAAGAGTGAGAGAAAGTTGTGGTGAAAGAGTACAGCAGGGTTCGCCACCATCCCCTGCCAGAGCCTCGTGGAGCTTTAGGTGTTTTCGCTCAATAAACACTCACAATGCCCGGTCTGGGAATCGAAACAGCGATCCTATGACCGCAAGTCCGCTGCGCTAACCACTGGGCCATTGCACCTCCACTGTGATACGTTAACAAGATACTGAACAACAGCTTCCTTCTACAGATTTACCTATCAGTGGTGTGAGTAAAAACTGAATGGAAAATATTCAGTGGTAGTGCTGCACCAACCTAATTAGAAATAGATGTGTGGTGTGGTTCATTTTTTTCTTTATGTGTTCCAACTCAAAAGTTGTAGCCATACTGGGACATGGCCATTTATGTTGTTGTAGAGATCCTGGAGATGGAACCCAGTGTTTTTCACGTGCTCCATACTACTGAAAGACAGTATTGGAATTGAACCTTCTTCAATAAAATCAACAGATCTCAAATTTTAAACAGGGCAGTTGAATAAGACTGATCCAGTTTGTAACTGGTACTATATTCTATCAATCCCCCCACCACATACACACACACACAGATGAAAAGCAAAGTTGACTGAGACAAGATATGAATTCAGAAAGTAAAGAAGTGTAACTATATTGGGCTGGTAACTAAGTTCCTGCCACTTTTTTCAATTTTGGAATTTATTGCGTTTTTAAATTTTGGAATCTATTTGTTTTCGAGAATTCTATTTTTGAATCATTTTGGAATCAATTTTGTTTTTTTTTTCTAGTTTATTTTAGTTAATTTTTGTTTATTTTCAGATCATTAAAATGGAATGTCAAGTTAAGAAAAACGAGCATTTTCGATACCTCCTCCTTTTTGCTTTTAATCAAGGTTCTAAGGCCACAAAAACTGCTCGCAACATTTGTGCTGTGTATGGAGAGGGTACCATAGCTGAATGAACCGCTCATGATTGATATGCCAAGTTCAAAAATGGAAATTTTGACCTCAAAGATGCACCTCATTTTGGCCATCCAGTTAAGTTCAGTGATGAGCGATTAAACCAGCTTTTGCATGAAAATTCTAGTCAAACAAGGGAACTAGCAGAGAAAATGGAATGCTCCCACACTGCTATAGAGAAGCATCTTCACTCGATGGGAAAGGTTCAGAAGTATGGTGCATGGGTTCCGCATGCTTTAAGTGACAACAACAAAAATCAACGAGCCACAATCTCCGCTAGTTTGCTTGCTCGTCACCGCTCAACTCATGGACACAAGCAACGATTTCTTTTCCGAATCATTACTGGTGACGAAAAATGATGCCTATACATCAATATGAAGCAGCGTAAGGAATGGCTTAGCCCTGGTAAACAAGCGACACCACACGTGAAACAAGATCTTCATCCGCGTAAAACGATGTTGTGCGTATGGTGGGACTGGGAAGGGATTTTCCATTATGAATTGCTTGAACGGAACCAAACGGTCAACGCGGAACTCTATGTTCAACAGATGGAACGACTCAACATGACTATTCAAGAGAAAAGACCTAATTGGCAGCATGGAGTTCTTCTGCTGCACGACAACACCCGCCTTCATGTTGCCAATATGACCAAGGAAGCCATTTAAACGCATGGCTGGGAAGTGCTGCCACAACCCATCATACTCTCCTGATTCAGCACCAATGGATTTCCACCCCTTTTGATCTCTTTCAATGCTATGCGCGGAGTTTCGTTCAATACTGATGCAGAATTGAGAGCTTGGTTGGATCAATTTTCCGAGTCGAAATCGGGTGATTTCTACCAAGGTATTGAAAATCTTGTTGAACATTGGGAAGAAGTTGTAAACAACAAGGGTGAATACATTATTGATTAATTAGTTGTTATTTTTTATTAAACCTTTTAAAAAATTTTAATTTTAAAAAATGGTGGGAACTTAGTTGCCAACCCAATAAACAGTGCAATCTATGCTGTCAAATGCTCCACTGATTTTTCCCACCCAGCACCCAAGCAAAAGCAATAATGTTTTCAAATTTTGGGACAAGGTTAGCAAATTTAGGGGAAGAGTAAGCTGATTATATCAGCCCCAGTCCTTGACTGGTACATTATTTTATCAATCCAGAAGAGTCAAAAAGGCAAAGTAGACCTTGATGAAATTTGAACTCAGAACGAAAAGTGTTGGAAGAAATGCTGCTAAGCGTTTTGTCCAGTGTGCCAAAGACTCTGCTAGCTCATTACCTGAATAAGTAATAACAACAATATTTTCAAATTTTGGCACAAGGCCGGCAATTCTGGGAGTGGGGTAAGTTGATTACATCAAATCCAGTGCTCAACTGGTGCTTATTTTATCAACTCCGAAAGAATGAAAGGCAGATGTAAACACAGGTGAAATGCCACTAAGCATTTTCCTTAGCATGCTAACAATTCTGCCTCAATAGGAATAATAATAATGGTTTCAAATTTAAGCACAAATTCAGCAGTTTTTTAGGAAGAAGGAGATTAGTTGATTATAGTGGCTTTAATATTTAATTGGTACTTTATTTTGTTGTCACTGAAGGGATGAAAGGCAAAACTGAATTCAGATTTGAATTTAGAATATAAAGAGCCAGAAGACACACCACAAAGCGTTTTGTCACACTCTACCCATCTTTCTGCTTTAACAATGATGAGGAGAGAATTTCTATTATTTGCCACAGGGGCATGAGATGAAGGGGACATTACAAGGACAGTTTACAGTTTGTGTGTGGACCTTACATCAAAGATGAGGCGAAGAAAGGGAAAAAAGAAGGAAATGTGATAAAAAGTATACATAGTATACAAAATCTGAACACATGGATGATGCAGTCATTCTGATACAACAGAGCCTCAAACTAGGGCCAATGAAGGAACCCCACAGGTCCAGTATCACTTTGACTACTAAAGACATCAGCCCTGACTTAACTATTGTTTTCTGATCTATAGGTGCATGCTTAGAGTAGTTCCATTAATAATAATTCTTTCTATTGTAAGCACAAGGCATGAAATTTGGGGGGAAGGGGCTAATAGATTATATTGAATTCAGTGTTCAGCCGGTGCTTATTTTATTGACCCCGAAAGTATGAAAGGCAGAGTCAACCTTGGTAGCATTTGGACTCAGAATGTACAGATGGATGAAATACCACAAGGTATTTCATCTGGCATGCTAACAATTCTGCCAGCTCACCTTATTATTATTATTATTATTATTATTATTATTACTCCTGCTATAATTAAGGCAGTGAGCTGGTAGCATCATTAGCATGCCAGGCGAAATACTTAGTGGTGTTTTGTCTACCACTACATTCTGAGTTCAAATTCTGCCGAGATCAACTTCGCTTTTCATTCTTTCAGGGTTGATAAATTAAGTACCAGTGACACACTGTAGTCAATGTAATTGACTTAACTCCTCCCCAAAAATTTCAGGCCTTGTGTCTATAGTAGAAAGGATTATTATTATTATTTATAATAATAATAATAATATTGAGACAAAAGATTGTCTTAACTGTTATGTCACATGTATTGAGAAGTGAACATTGTCGCTGTGAAATTTCTTTCCTTTTTCCCCTTTATTTTCTTTGTTTTCTTTTTCATGTTTCTTTTCTTTCCTTCTTTCTTTTTTCTCTCTGTCTTTCTTCCCCCTTTTTTTCTGTCATATGACTCCATAAATGAATAATCCGGTGTCTTTATGCTAATGGCCTACAATGTATACAGTTAGTTTCTTTGCCCTAGGTGTTGGGAAGACACTTGACAAGAAATGGGGATCTTTTCCCTTTGAACAGCAGATCGAGAAATTAATTTTTTGGAACTAAACACTTTCAAACTTCGGACACTGGTAAAATGTGTCTTATAAAACATCTTTTACTATTAATGTTGTTGAGAAAAGTTTATATTTTAAAAATTATTTCATGTTAAAGTTGTCGTATTTCGGTAATTTCAACCAATCAATGATGTGTATTCAGCTGAATAAAATTACTGCTGTTGTTTATCAACAACAACTATCGGTGGTGTATATTTTGTTTGTCACTGTTATTTATGACATCGTTTGTGCGTTTGTACTGGTTTTAGGGTTAGTTTTAGGGTTAGGGTTAGGGTTTTAGATTTAGGGTTAGAGTTAGGATTAGGGTTTTAGAGTTAGAGTTAAGGTTTTAGGGTTAGGGTTAGGATTTTAGGGTTAGGGTTAGGGTTGGGGTTTTAGGGTTAGAGTTACGGGAAAAAAAATGAAGAAGGGGGGGGGCAAAGAAGTTTTTCCGAAAATAGTAGCTGAAAAACGGAAAAAAACTAAAAGCAGTAGAAATGCACGAACAATTATGGTGGTGCCATGAAGTAAACATGCTTCAGATACACTCGTTTATTTATACAAATATAACTGAGATGAAATATGTCATAAATAACAGTAACAAACGAAACATACACTGCTGAAAGTTGTTGTTGACAATCAACAGCAGTAATTTTATTCAGCTGAATACACGTCATTGACTGGTTGAAATTACAGAAACACGACAACTTTAACATGAAATAAGTTTGAAAATAGAAACTTTACTCAACAACAGTAAGAGTAAAAGATGTTTTATATGACCCATTCTACCAGTGTCCAAAGTTTGAAAGTGTCTAGTTACAAAAAATTAATTTTTCGATCTGCCGTTCAATGAGTAAAGATCCAGAAATGGAAACAAAATTGAAGGAAGAGGATAATGATAATAAAAACAATCCTTTCTACTATAGGCACAAGGCCTGAAATTTGGGGGCAGGGAACTAGTCAATTATATCGACCCCAGTGTTTCACTGGTATTTAATTTATCAACCCCTAAAGTCAACCTCACAGAATCTGAACTCTGAATGTAATGACGGATGGAATGCCACTAAGCATTTTGCTTGGCATGCTAACAATTCTGCCAGCTCACCACCTTGATGATGATGATGATGATGATGATGATGATGATGATAACCATAATAATAATAATAACAATCCTTTTTTATTTTGGCACAATAGTTTTTGAAGAGAGGGGGAGGTCAATTACATTGACCCCAGTACTTGACCGGTACTTATTTTACTGACTTTGAAAAGATGAAAGACAAAGTCACCCTCAGCAGAATTTGAACCCAGAATGTAAAGGACCAGAAGAAATGTTGCTAAGTATTTTGACTGGTGTACTAACGAATCTGCCATTTTGTTGCCTTGTTAATAATGATAATTCTTTCTACTATAGGCACAAGGCCTGAAATATCTATCAGGAGGGGAAAAATTGATTATGATTATATCACCCCCAGTTCTCAAATGATACTGGTTTCCTCAACCACAAAAAGACGGAAAGCAAAGTCACACTTTAACACAAGACCTCACATTTTGTAGTAGGGAGTTTATTTAGGGACACTTCAATCAGCTCAAGTATATAACTGGTTTTATTTTATCACGGCAGGAAGGAATAAAAGGCAAAGTCAGTCTGGCAGGATTTAACTCTTTAGCATTTAAACCAACCATATCTGGTCAAAATATACACCACCGATAGTTGTTGTTGATAAACAACAGCAGTAATTTTATTCAGCTGAATACACATCATTGATTGGTTGAAATTACCGAAATGTTCAAACTGGCCAGATCCTACCTACACTAAAATGTCATTTTAAATATAAACAATCACATCACCAAAATCTCAAGGCTACGAGATAATTCATGTTTAATTCAAAACAATGTGAATAAATAAACATTACATTCTGAATTTAACACTAAAGGGTTAAATTCAGAATACAAGGAGAGAGGGAGAGAGAGAGAGAGAGAGAGAGAGAGAGAGAGGGAGATAGAGACAGACAGACAGACAGTACTTATTTAATCGACCCCAAAAGGATGAAAGGTTAAGTCGACCTCAGCAGAATTTGAACTCAGAACGTTAAAACGGACGAAATACCACTAAGCATTTTGCCCGGCGTGCTAACATTTCTGCCAGCTCACCGCCTTAAGTTTCATTCAGTTTCTATCTACCAAATCTACTGACATGACTTTGGTTGGTCCTAAGCTATAGTAGAAGACACTTAGACACTTGCCCAAGGTGCCATGCAGTGGGATTGAACTTGGATCCATATGACTGGGAAAGCAATATCTTACCACACAGCCATGCCTGCACCTATGTTATACAAAAAATTGCTTTTAAAACTAGCACTGTAATCAACTACATGGTTATATCTGTAAACATTAGTTACTAAAACTTATTGTGGCTATATTTCTATTGAAATATATATATATATTAACAACAGAAACAATATTAATACTGTAAGGCAATTTTTATATCCTGCATGGATGTATTCATTAGACTGTTAAATACTGTAGTATTCATCTTGGAAAGTTCTCTCACATAAATGTACAGTGCTAATAGCACAAACATATATTGTAGCAAACAAGAACTGTCTGGGATGGGTACCTGAACTGTCAGATCACATGATTTTAGCATACTGTACATCAACAGTAGAAGGCATGTGGCCCAGTATACCAGCCAAATCTCACTGCCAACGATATCTAGAATAACAGTGACTTTTCAGTCGCTGATGTCAGAAATAACCAGCAGGCTCATTAAAAAATGAATATTAAGGACAGAAGCAGTAATGATATCAAATGGCAATCTTTATGCCCAACTCAACATGAAAGCATTATTAGAATGCCAAATGTTGCAGTATTCACTTTGGGAATATATCAAAGACATATATCAAAGCAGACAAGAATCATCTGGTATGGGCACTGGAAATGCTAGATCATCTGATTTCAACATACTGTGTTTCTTCAGTTTAGTTAGTTTTTTTAAACATAACTTAAAAGTTCTTACACAGAATTATGATATAAGGTTTAATATATATACAAAGAATAAGAGGCAGTTTCAGATGAGTTGGTATCAAAAGAGTTAATAACATATTCTCTAATTTTTGTTCTCTCAGTAAGACTATATTCTTCCAATATATATCCTTCATTATTACAAATAAGTAAATAAACTGACATTCTGCTCTTGTTATGAAATGAGTATACACAAAATTGTTTGGATATTATTTGCTTATAGGCATAGGCATAGTCATGTGATTAAGAAACTCATTTTGCAGCCATGTGGTTTCAGATTCAGTCCCACTCTGTGGCACCTTGAGAAGTGTCTTCTTCTATAAGCCCCACATGACCAAGCTTTGTGAGTGGATCTGGTAGATTGAAACTGTGTAGAAGCTCATCAAATATATAACACGTGTAGTCATTTTATTATCTTGATCTTATGATATTTACTTTGCATTATATTATACTTATTTATTGTACTTTTAATTATATGTGACAGTGGATTTTCATCGATGAGTTCATAAACCTTGGTTCTTTTCCCTAATACTATATATTAATATATCTATATATATAAATTACCCAAAGTGTACAGTATTATGTATTCATTACAGCCGATCTTACCAATCAGTTTTGAGCTAGAGATTCAACAGTGTTAGGTAACAATCCAATTATGTAACCATGCACTCATCAGAGGTAGCCAATAAGAGCAGAGTTACATGATCAGATTGTTACCCAACAATCCATTGAATCCCTAGTGCAAAATCAATTGGTAAGATCTGTTGTAATGGATATATGATATTGTACATTTTGGATAATATACCCACTCTATTAACAGATAAATGAGTGCTTTTTTTTCCTGAGTATGAACTCTTAGGCGACACACACACACACATATGTATGTGTATTTTGTTTTTGTCTTTGTTCCCAACCACCACTTCACAACAGGTATTGGTTTGATTACATCCCTGTAACTTAGGAGTTTGCCAAAAGAGATAGTAGAATAAGTACCAGATTAAAAAAAATAAGTACTGGGTTCAATTTGTCCAGTTAAACCCTTCAAGTTGGCTGCAATTCAATGACTGAAACAAGTAGCAGATAAATACTATTTTCACAACAATGTTTAACCATTAGGTATAAAGATTACTGTTTCTTACATAAACATTAAGCTTGAGAAGTTGTAACATGTATGGTTGTTGTTACTGCTGCTGCTATTGCTGTTTAACCCTAGGTCGGACCTGACTGAATAAATTTACAATCAACAACATTTCTGCAATTGATCAACATTTGCTGTAACAGGTCATCCAACATGGTTAATACACATAGATAGAGCAGTCCTAAATGGCACCTTTTAGGGGTATCTAGGACTACATTGTATCTAATGTATTCTTTATTTATTTAAGACTATAGCATGTGACTTGAGAAATATTCACTTGTTATTTCTAGCAGCCATGTAGATGCTCCTTTGCATCTACATGCAAGGGATGTTGTTAGTAATGAAAATACAATAATATGATTTCAACTGGAAATTCAAACTAAGTCACAGACTTAACTAACACTTCTATCACATCTGACATATGTACAGAGATCATTAATAATTAATATTGAGTAAAATAATTGCTTTTGATATCACACACATAGAAAAAGGAGTGGAGGAAATAACACTCTGTCAAGTAGTTGACTGTTAAGGTTATCTATGATTTGAAAGTATATTTGATGGTGAAACAATTAGTAAATGCTGCACAGATAAATAAAACAATCAAAGCTGACACTGAAGAAAACACCTTCAGTAACTTTATGGAAATGCAAAACAAACATGTTGGTGTTTTATAACTGCAAGAATTAACCAGTGAGTCAACTTCTGAAAAAACATGTAGAGCCAACAGAGGTGTTCTTAACAGGGCACAAAATCTAGGAATATCCCAAGAAAATACAGTCCTTATTTTTGGCAAAACAAATTGGCTGGTACTCTTTTACTCGTTTCAGTCATTTGACTGCAGCCATGCTGGAGCACCGCCTTTACTTATTCTATCGGTCTCTTTTGCCGAACAGCTAAGTTATGGGGACGTAAACACACCAGCATCGGTTGTCAAGCGATGTTGGGGGGACAAACACAGACACACAAACATATACACACACATACATACACATATATATATATATATATATATATATATATACATATATACAACGGTCTTCTTTCAGTTTCCGTCTACCAAATCCACTCACAAGGCTTTGGTCAGCCCGAGGCTATAGTAGAAGACACTTGCCCAAGATGCCACGCAGTGGGACTGAACCCAGAACCATGTGATTGGTAAGCAAGCTACTTACCACACAGCCACTCCTGCGCCTATTTTACATCTGTAAAAGTTAACCAATGAGTCAACCTCTGAGAAACATGTTGAACCTCCTGATGTGTTTCTAACAGGGGCCAAACCCTAAAAATATCCCAAGAATATTTTCTCGATACCTATTCTTGGCAGATGTAAATTCATGGTACCTAAGCTAATAGTTCAATATTTTTCTTACTCTACCTTTTCACCTCTACATTTTTTTTTTTTTTCCCAAAGGCTAAACTTGTAACTGGGAAGTGAAACTAATACCCGTTTCGTTTGATAGATAAAGTTGATTGTGTACATTAAACTTGTTCAAACACCCAACAAACAGTAAATGAACCAATCTCTAACCAATTAAGGAATTAAAACTCAATGTGGTGAATGTTTAACAAATATGGAGATATAAGCACAAGTGTGGCTGTGTTGTGAGAAGCTTGCTTCCCAACCACATGGTTCTGGCTTCAGTTCAACTGCATGGTACTTTGGGAAAATGTCTTCTACTATAGCTTTGTGAGTGGATTTGGTAGACAGAGACTGAAAGAAGATCATTGTATGTGTGTGTGTATAGTGAGTGTATGTGTGTGTGTGTGTGTAGTGAGTGTGTGTGTGTGAGTCTTTGTATCTGTTAGTCCTCACCACTGTTTGACAACTGGTGTTGGCTTAGAAAATTACTATTTGGAAATTTCTCAATGAGAGGTATTCAGCAACAATACTCTAAAGTAAAGATTATTTGCCAACATAACACAGCAGTCCTGGTTTAGGACGAATGTTGCTGCAATTTAGCCCCAGGAGACATTGTATCGTATAGCCAACTGGAGACGATGTCTCCTGGGGCTAAATTACAGCAATATTTGTCCTAAACCAGGACTGCCATGTTATGTTGGCAAATAATCTTTACTCTGGTGTTGGTTTGCTTGCATCCCTATAATTTAGCAGTTCAGCAAAACAGACTGATAGAATAAGTACCAGGCTTAAAAAAAAGTACTGGGGTTGATTCATTCAACTAAAAACTTTTCACAGTAGTGCCTCAGCATGGCTGCAATCTAATGATTGAAACAAGTAAAAGATAAAAGGTATAATGCAAAGAATTCGCATTGGTTCTATTAAAACACATTGAGTTTGGTTACATTTAACAACTAGAATAAGCATGAAAAGAGGAAAAAAAGACTAAAAAAAGTACTTTGTGGATCTACCATAATTATACTCAAAAAATTAACTCATTTAGAAAGTACACCTGTTCTTAAGAAAATAATGTCCTGCAAATAACAACGGTACCAATCAGAAAGAGAATATGGACAAAGAGATTTACAATGAAAATTCCTTTTATTATAAAAGAACAGAAATATTACATGAAATTAAGTTTTATGTATTTAATGTAACATTCTGAACTTACACAATAATATTAGAGTGACAAACTCCATGCTAATAAGATTTTTATCTTTAAGTTAATTTCATTTTCAATACAATATTTCAATAGTTTTACAAATACCACACACACACACACATTAAAACCAACAGCTCGGCTCTCTGGCTTTTTTTTCTATCATTGTTTCCATCTAATAACAATTGTTTTACCAAAATAATCAGAAAGAAGGTGGTATTTTCTAAAGCTTAAGGTTGTGATTATAAAAATATTAAAATTAGAAAAGGGGAAAACAATATAAGTTAACAATGAGTAATAATTCTTGTTGTTTTAGCTCCATGTGAAACCTATAAGTAAAAGCATTCCTCCCATGACCACTCCGTCGATGTTCAAGGGTATTTAGCATTTACATTATCCAGTGTGTTCTTTCCAGTTAAGAGTAGTTGGGATGAAATTTGAAGGGGATTTGGATATCATTTCTAGCAAGTCGAGCAACCACATTGATGATCTGTTGTTGATCCGGAAAAAGAGAAACATTTGTTTATCTTTATCTTTTACTTGTTTATCTTTATCTTTTACTTGTTTCAGTCATTGGACAGCCATGCTGGAGCATCACCTTGAAGTGTTTATAAATTAAATAAATCTCCCCAATACTTATTTCCATTTTTCTTTCTTTCTTATTTTCTTGGGTCTCTTTCGCTGAACAGCTAGGTTACGGGAACGCAAACAAACCAGTATCGGTTATCAAGAGGGGGCAGGAGACACAGACACACATAGATAGATAGATAGATAGATAGATAGATACAGCAGGGTTCTACACGGCTTCCATCTACCAAGCTCATTCACATTGGTCGGCCAGGAGCTACAGTAAAAGACACTTGACCAAGATACCACGCAGTGGGACTGAACCACAAAGTACGTGGTTGCAAAGCGAGCTTCTAAACCAGACAGCCGTGCCAGTGCTTATGTTGAATGTAGTTAATAAATAAATATCTCAAGAAACATCTTAATATTCCATTAACTCACAAAGATACCATTATATTGTTCAGTGATATCACCTAACTGAGCATAATAATTATTAATTGCTGTTATGGTGCCGTTAACTTGCTCAATAGTGCTCATGCCTTGCGGAGTCAGTCAACTGAGTCAATAATGTGACATCACTAAAAGCTCAGATTTGTGCTGCTTTCTAAATGAAATTGTCGTTGATATTGATGATGATGGTGGTGATGGTAATAATAATTCCTAATTGTTGTTGTTGTTGTTATTATTATTATTATTCGGGGTCGATAAAATAAAGTAATTACTGAGTCGATGTAATCGGCTACCCCAAAATTGCTGGCCTCGTGGAAAATTATTATTGGTTTATATATCGTTGTGATTTAATCCTCAATGTCTTGGGTCCTTGTGGCGAGAAAAGAAATGTCCGCCTCATCATCATCATCATCATCATCACCATCATCCTCATGATTATTTTGTGAAATCAAATAATGGGATGAAGGGAACTACTTTGGAGATATAGGACATACAATAGATATTATATAGGTAGATAACTTGTTGATCGAAATTAAAAGGAGAGAGTAAAAGATAGAGATTCATAAAGAGAATGAAATGAAAGGCTAATAACAGGATATCTTCAAATAAAATATATAGCGAAAGTAAGGAGTGAGAGAATAAATTGATTATAGAATAAAGAAAATACAGAAAGGTATGAGAAGAAAAGACAAGAAGAAAATAGCATACAGAAGGAGAAAAGGAATCGGAGGAGAAAAGAAATACAGACGAAATAGAAATTTTACCTGAAGAAAATAGAATAATCCAGGGTGAATCGGGTGGACTTAATATAGGGTAAGGGAGAGAATATAAGAGAAAGGAGATTCTTATAATAAAGGGAGAAAAAGAGGCAGCAGGTAGAGTCTGAGAAAAAAAAAAGAGACAAAGAGAGAAGGGAATATGGATACCCACCCGAAAATTAAGATTATGTAATTTAAGCAGCAGCACTGCCAAATCCCATTGAATATAAAAATAAACAACCTCTCGTTACAGTTGTCAGTTGACAATCAGAGGAGGGCAAGTGAAAAGGCTTCGCCAAAAAAAGTTATCTAAATGTTAGTTGATTGATTACAGTAACACACACACACATATATTATATAATATTATGCTATATTATATTACATTATATTCATCTGTCACTGAATTTCTCTAACAGGGTAGGTTCACAAATGAAAGAGATGAATGAATGAAACTGATAATATTAAGTTCTCGTTGAACTGAGCGACAAATCGACTTTCGATCGCTTGTTGGAATTAACCCTCACGTTATCTAACGCTGTTTGGGAAATTTTTTAACATCACGTCGCTCTAAGTTACTTTAACTAGATGAGAGCATTTATTAGGTTTTAAACTACATTTGTATATTTTCTTCGTCTGAGTTCACATTTGGATGCTTTACTTTTTTGTGTTCTGTCCCATTGGCAAGAGTGGCATCTATATAAATAACCATTTGCAAAATGAATGAGATGTACTTGTTCCTAAGAAAGAAATTATTTCGATCATCATCACCAACAAGCTTATTACTACAATTTGATATTAACCACTACAACAAATGATGATATACTTTATATAAATAATAAAAAATTGGAATTAATTGCTACAAAATGATTTAATTCAAACTAGAAAGAGGATGGAGTATAAATTAAATTGAACTGTTTTAATACGCCTTATGATAATAAAGAGAAAAAATAATTTCAAATCCTGGAAAACAAATAAACGGAACAGATAAGAGTCGCTAAAGTCACAAACAATTAGGTCAACAAACTTTGTTCATCCATACATTGTTCATTTTCAAGTAGAGTGTAACAATATCAGAGCAGACGTGTTAATTGAAAAAGCAGGTTACATAAGAGCGGGAAATGAGTAGAGCGGTAATAATTTTATTTCACACATTGTCATATGGTATAAGGCCGGGTCAGACACAATGTAGTTAGTTAATTACACGTAAATATGATGGAATATGTTAGGATATTTTTATATTAAAAACTAAAACTAAAGGCGTGAATAAAATTTAACAATCGTTGAAACAAACTTGGAATTATATATGAAACAAGTTTAATTTTGCTGGTATCGATAAAAATAAGTACCTGTAATATACTATAATCGAATCCATCGAATCTGCTGAAGGAAGAAATACAAATCGGGTTGTCGAGATTTACTCACAGATAAGTGCATAATGCATGTTTTTATGTATACGTGTGTATATGTGTGCATAAGAAAAGAAGCTACTGGGTATATTTCATTATGTAAACAAACTAAACTTGAAAAACATGCAACAATGAAGTGCACGATCTCCACACACACACACAAACAAACAAACAAACAAACAAACAAAAGGCGGCGAGCTGGCAGAAGCGTTAGCACGCCGGGCGAAATGCTTTGCGGTAGTTCGTCTGCCGTTATGTTCTGAGTTCAAATTCCCCCAAGGTCGACTTTGCCTTTCATCCTTTCGGAGCAGATGAAATAATTATCAGTTACGCACTGAGGTCGATGTAATCGACTTAATCCATTTGTTTGTCCTTGTTTGTACCTTCTATGTTTATCCCCCTGTGGGCAATAAAGAAATAAATAAAATATTCTTACACACACACACACAAACCTAGTTACACGTTAGATACACTTAAATATCAAAATCAGTTTCTCAGCGGTTTGCAACATAAGCACAAGATCTCAATTTGCTGTAATAAAAATTATTTAACATGGTCAAAACACCTGGACATAGTAGTAATTCATCAGAGACCCAAGTGAAGACTAACGAGTGACACAAACACACTTGACAGATAAACGAACACAAATATAAGAGAAATCTCCTGCTGAAAGTGAATACAATACCTTATTAATTTATCTATTGATTATGTATCCACACATGCATACATTCAAAGATATATATCTTTGTTTTATCTTTCTTTCACTTATTTCAGACATTGGGCTTTGGCCATGCTGAGGCACCGTCTCAACGAGTACTTTTAGTCAAACAGTTCGACACCACTTATTATTTTTCACTGAACCAAAAGTTACAGAGATGTAAACAAACCAACACTAGTTGCCAAGCGGTGGGAGACAGACACAAACACAAACATCCTAAGGGTTTTTTTCAGTTTCTGTCTACCAAATCCACTCACAGGGCTTTGGTTGGCCCAAAGCTATAGTAGAAGACACTTGCCTGTGGTACCATGCAGTGGGACTGAACATGAAACCATGTGATTGGGAAGCAAACTTCTTACCTCACATGGGTTGTGTGTATATAACAAACATATATGCATGCATATGCATATGTATACATGCACAAATGGGTGCAGGCATGAATATCATTGCATGTGTGGATCTTATTACATGCTAAGATTTTCGAATGTTTTACATATTTTCACACTGCCTTTGATTGCCTGCGACTAATTGATTAGGCATGTTCTTTCTGCTTTTGTGAAACCCAGCTTTGCAAGACAGGAGCTGAGACAGTTATTCATGTAACAAAACAGTTCAATAATTATAAATAGAAACTATCTGCAAGTTGGCAGAATCATTAGCACACCAGACTCAATGCTTAGTGGCATTTCTTCCAGCTCTTTACATTCTGGGTTCAAATTCTTCCAAGGTCAACTTTGTTTTCCATCCTTTCAGGGTCAAGAAAATCAGTGCCAGTCATGCACTAGGGTCGATGTAATGAACCAGCCCCTTCCTACACAATTTCAGCCCTTGTACCTTTAGTGACAATAGTAATTATTGTATAGAAATCTAAAGCTACTGTAAGAAGAAACCATGTAAGTATACATTCATACTTACATATTATGTGAATATTTGACAAAATGCAAGAAAAGTTACCAAATAGGAACAGAAAAACTTCAATAAATGAGTGATTAATAAGGATTTTTCTTTTTTTTTTTTCTTTTTTCCATTTTTTAAAAAAGATTTTGTGTAAAACATGCATTTACTTTTTCCACACACGAGTAAATGCCATTATGCAAATGTATTGTGACTATGTACAAAAGTCACATAAAGTCACTTAATAAACCACTTAAAATATTACTTAATTCCTTCATGGCATTTAAATGAAATATGACATCTTTTCCCATGACATTATTTCCATACGACGCACCACACTTTTACAAACACAAAATATTACATATTATATAAAGGGCAATAGGTAAGCAGAATCAATGGAGAAAATGATTTGCATTTTTCTTACACGTTGAATACCACCAAACTCAACTTTGCCTTGTGGTTCTACTAACTTACTTCCTTCAAAATAGCTGGCCTTGTATCTAAACTAGAAACAATAATTATTATTTGGCAGACTCATTAGCATGTCAGACAAAATGCTCCACAGGATTTCTTCCTGCCCTTTTTGTTCTGAGACATTATGTTCCCCATGTGCCTTAACTTTATCCTTCATCCTTTTGAGGTTGAAATACCCATCCTGGACTGGGGTCAGTCTAATTGACTAACTCCTTCCCTTCAAAATTACTAGCCTTGTGCCAAAATTTGAAACAATTATTATTATTATTAATTTGAAATGATTAAGGCAGCTAACTGGCAGAATTGTTAGCACATAGGACAAAATGCTAAGTGAGATTGCTTCCAGCTCTTTATGTGTTGAGTTCAAATCACACCAAGGTCAACTTTGTTTTACATCATTTCGGTGTCAATAAAATGAAGTACCAGAATTGATGTAATCAGCTAATCACCTCCTCCTAAAACTGCTGGCCTTGTACCAAAATTTGAAACAATTATTATTATTATTACTACTGCTACTACATGTGAATGAGTCCACTCACAATACTCACTTTCGATGCTTACCCAACTTCCCCAATAATATACTCTCAATATGCAAAAGTATTATTACTTTCTGGCATTGTAAGTACTTATTTTTTTATATCTTGTCATTACATTTTCAATATTGTCTCAAAAATAGAACAGCAAAAAGAAACAAGAGAGTGATTGGTGTTAGGTAGGACATCTAATTTTAGAAGTGAAGCCAAAACAGACTGGAGCCTGGTGCAGCTCTCCAGCTTACCACTTCCAATCAAACCACCCAACCCATACTAACATGGAAAACGAACAGGTGCTAAAAAGAAAATAATAATGATAGCAAGTCAAAGCAGAGTGATAATTAGGCAATGTGGACAAACCACCTGTAAAGCATAGGAGAATTTTGATTCATATCTTTAAAAATATCCAAATGGATATGTCTCTGGGATTTGGATAATTTGCAAGAAATTTTGAAAAAATAATAGCAGGTAAACTAATTTGGTGATCTTTTAATTTAGGACATCACTTTCACTTTCTTCACAGTTATCATCATTTTCTTGAGTAGCTAACAATGAGATTTTAGATGACCATCCCCAAATACAACAATATCTGTTTCAACACACGATTTCACATCAAAAATCTTGCAAAACAAATATATAAACAGAAGATTTTTAGATTGCTTTCTTGATAGTAATTGGAGCCAATTTGTTTGTTACATGCTTGAAATATTGTGTTATTTCTTCATTTTTTTTTTGTAGTCATACAGACACACACACACACACACTCACACATACACACCTGCACGCACATATATACATACATGTACTTACACACACACACACACACACACGTGTTATCACTTCGTCTATCAGCAAATCATCCACTGGATTTGTGCTTTCTAAAGACACATGGAGTAAGAGACCCCTTACTTGAAAAACAAGTGAAAGTGAGTGACAGGAAAGGCATCTAGCTGTAAAAATATGTCTCAGTAATATACATTTATTTAACCCAAGGGTTCTCAACCACTTTTATCTATGGACCCCGTTGATTACTATTTCATTTTGGTGGACTCCCATAGCCATTGTATGTTTAAAAACTACTTTTATAGAAACTTCTTTCAAAAATTCCTATTTTGTTTTTTACATATTGTGTAGGTTGAACTATATAAAACATTAGAGAAAGAAACCTAGCTGTTTTTTGCAATACATACCAATTCATACATCTAAAGCAAAATTTTTTTCAGGGGACCTTAAAATACTATTGTGGATCCCCAATTTATTATTTTGTTGCGTGAACCGCCCAAAATCTTATATGGTCCCTCAGGAGCCACAGAGACCCTGGATAAGAACCACTGAT
>NC_142928.1:161374705-161382205 GCF_046866305.1 Octopus bimaculoides
CACCTGTCCTCGTCTGTTGTTATTATTTGTATATTCTCCCACTTAAGATAGCAATGCATTGGTTACTAAATGGTTGCTCAACTTGGAAGAAGCAGTAGCTAAATTTTCCTTAAATAAACCCTACTGTTTAAAACTGTTTGAAAAGAGCAAAGAAGTACACAATACTTTGAGACACAGATAAAAATGAATGACCATGAGATGGAATGCCTTTGAACATAGGTCTGTTCAGTCAGACCTGACCTGCAACTGGCTAATCACTATTTGCTAGATGTTCAACTATTCACTATATTCACCATATATATATATATATATATATATATATATATGGCAGAGTTTCAGAATACTCGCTGACATGAGTTGGATTTTCTGTTTTTGCAAGGATTTTTCATTTTTTTTTTCACCACAACTTCAGAATGAAGAGGTGGGACGAGAGCCTTTTCTAAAAAGATTTTTAAAATCCAAAAATTTTTTAACATTACTTTACACAAAATACCAACCACCACTAAAATGCCTTTTTTTTTTTTTTTTGTTATTTTTTCCATTTGTTTTAGCCATCTTGTATTTCAGATTCTGAAACCCTTCCAATTCACATTTAAAACGAAACAAAAATTCTTAATTCCCACTTCCCATCTACCTTTCACAATTAAAGAAAACAATAGATAAATAAAACCTACAAGTTGATGTGTGAGAAATAAAATTAGAATTTTGAAAAAAGTATCTTTAAAACGATTAATTTCAGTCAAATGTAGAAAATATTTTTAATCGAGGAAAATTATAATGGGGCCAAAAATATCTTCTTTCCCCCTTCTATCTTATAACAAGTTTATTGTAGCAATATCCTCTAAGTAAAACCTTATTTTATTTTTTGACTTTTTGTTTTGTGTGGAAGATGACGAAAATGGTATGTAAAAAATTAAACATGATGAAAATTTTGTCAACATAAATAAGCTAAGAAGTATTATATAGTCTTGTTTTTCTCTTAATCTATTATTTTATGTCCTTTAGAAAGAAGTTGTGATAGAATGGCAAGAGTATAAAAGTAATAAGAATAAAAAAGAAAAAAAAAATCATTTTAATCATGAAAGATACGGTGGGGGAGGGGTTAAGAACTTTTGTTTTGTTTTAAAGGCGAAATCCGAGCATTTCAGAACGTGGAATAAACAATTAATACTATAAAACATTTAATACAATAAAACGACTAAAACTAACGAGGGAAAAAAAACTTTTTTTATCATGATTGCTTTTTTTTTTTTTTTTTTTTGTTAGGGCGGGGGCTTTTAAAATACACGGATTTAAATTTGGATGACATGTTTCAGAATATGGAATATAAATAAGAAGCGAGGTGGTGATGGTTGTTGTCAAGGTACGAGAGTTGGGGGAGAAGTAGTGCAACGTTTAAAAAATTATGGATTAAATGTTTTTTTTTTAGAAAAGGGTACCCCAGGATTTTGGAAAATATTTTGTGGTGAGAAAAACAATTAATCAGAAAACTCCATATTATTTTAGTGAGCTCCGACACACACACACACACACAGATAAATAAATAAATATATACATATATTTATATATATATATATCTATATATATAGATATATATATAGAGAGAGAGAGAGAAAGAAAAGCTGTGTAGTTATTCAACGTTAAAAAAGAACGCTTAAACGTGTGTATATACATATATATATACACACACATATATATCTATGTATATATATACATGTATATATATATATATATATATATATATATATATATATATATATATATATACGTGTATATATATATATATATATATGTATATATAATAAATTATAGGGTAGCAAAAAAAATTTTAGAAATTTTATTTACCACCAGTGGTCTAGCGATGTCCTATTATAGGCATCTCTGCATTTTAAATATATATATATATATATATATATATATGACAAACTGTGTAGTATTCAACGTTAAAAAAGAGCGCTTAAATTAGTGTGTATATGTTTATATATATATATGTACACACACACACAAATATATATATATAAGCATACTGAATATTAAACTGCTGTCGCAAAATACATCGAATATAAATAAAATATATATTTACTGGGCCTTAACGACAATTATATGACCAAAGTTTGGCCTTTGAAACACTATATGTATAGTATTTATACATACGTGCGCGTGTGTATTCATTCATACATACACAAAGAAGCACAGACCGGAAAAAAACAAAACAAGAATATTCAGGTGTGCGAGAGAAAAAAGGTAGGATATTTATTTAAAAGAAAGAAAAGCTTGTACATGTGTCCAAGTGCAAAACTATATTTATCATGTAGTTTCATTGGGTAAATCTGAACTAATACCATATTTCGTTGTGACAAAATAATTACATGCATGAAATAAGAGATTTTTGTTCTCAGTTTGCAAATATGAAGCACGCGCTCGCGCGCAAAACACATGAGCGGGTGCATGTGTATGAGTGTGTGTACAGGCACATTTAGCGGTATCACATTTCTACGTAGGCAACACAAATAACGCAAACCGAGCCAACAGGGTAGCTTCTATGTGGTTGCACGATCTGCTAGAAATAGCAGCGAATTTGCAACCTACTCGTTTTGAGAAAATTACGAATACATTGACTGGATAATGTAATCCTGCAAAAACCCTAAAAAAGATGGAGTGTCTGTAATCATAGATCTACTCAATTTGTATTGACCT
The DNA here is from genome assembly GCF_046866305.1 of Octopus bimaculoides. NCBI lineage: Eukaryota > Metazoa > Mollusca > Cephalopoda > Octopoda > Octopodidae > Octopus > Octopus bimaculoides. Next base: position 161,377,403 of record NC_142928.1, read on the forward strand.
GGGACTTAACAACATAGTACATAATGTAAGAGTTGTGTGTGTGTGAATATGCGCGTGGTAAAAGACAAAACAATACAAAACTTGGAAACATACGGTGAACAGAAAGAAAGTCACCGAAAAAAAACTCTTAGCATTAATTGAGGGAAAAGTTACGGAATAATGTTATATTAAAATACCATAGATAATAGTTCAACTAACTGGTTAAACAATTATTTTAACTTAATTATTAATTTGACAATACATGACTTGTACACAATATAATGAATGGCTTAACACGAAAATAATCATGTTTTAATCAATATCTTAAAATCGATGAAACCAAAAAAACAAATATTTCAGTCATTCATTCAAGTTTACCAGTAACTTTTTTTTAACATAGTTTATCCGGAAGAAATTCCAAAATAACAAATATAGACAACACAATACCAAGGCCACGGGGTATTTAATACACACATATTTGAAATAGAATATGCTGTTCAAGATTAAATCAGATCTATTAAAAACTTAGAGGAGACTTTTTAACTGCACGAATTGACTGTGTGTGTCTACCTGTTTGGCAGTCCGTCTCTCTCTCTCTCTCTTTTTTTTCTTTTGTTTCAATCTTTGGACTGCGATCATTCTGGGGCACCGCCTTGAAGAGCTTTAGATGAACAAATCAATCCCAGAACTAATATATTAAGCCCGTTACTTTTGTCGAATCGCTAAGTTACAGGGATATAAACAAACCAACACCAGTTATCAAACACAACACATACACGATGGGCTTCTAGCTTCCGTCTACCAAATCCACTTACAAAGCTTTAGTTGGCCCTGGGCTATATATACTAGAACACACTTGCCCAAAGTGCCGCGCAGTGAGATTGCACTTAGAATCATGTGGTTGTGAATCAAATTTCTTACCACACAGAGCGACACCTGCACAATAAAGATAAACATTCAATGCATAAGTGCAAAAGAGTCAATTAAATGCTTCGTCACCGCAATCCATCAACGGGTTATCAACAATACCAAGGTAACTAATGTGTATTTATTTATTTAGCATTTGTTTTCTAGAACATCAACAGAGTGAGTAAAACGAACCAACTACAACTGGGAATAAAATATATTTTACAGCGCTAACCAGCTATTCATAATATCCACATATAAGCATACGTAATTGTTTATAAACATATAAACTGGCTGGTGTCTTGTATGGAAGAGATATTTGGTTCAAAAGCTGAAAGAATAGAGCACCTTCCAGCAGCCCATTACTTTCAAAATATTACTAAAGTATTGTCGATGTCATCGTCACCGCCATCATCATCAATAACATTACTATTATTAATATGATCATCACTATCGTTTGTATCATCGTGGTTTTAATAAATTTATAATACTCACCAATATCGTAATATCATTACCATCGGCATCACCATCAACAGCTTTACCACTGCCATCATCTTCAATATTATTGTAGCCTTCGTCGTCGTTGTCATCATCATCATCATCATCGTCATCGTCATCATCACCGTCAGTACATCCAACAACATCATTATCATCATCTATTATTTTTTCTAACTTACAATGCTAGCAGATGTAGTTACATTATAAATAACTTGTTGCTGTTTTGTTGTTATTGTTGTAGTTATCAACATTGTTATGGTGGTTGTCTTTGTTGCTGCCGTGCCTGTTGTTGGTGTTTATGGTAGTTAGTAGTGGTGGTGGTGGTGGTGGTGGTGCTGGTGGTGGTGATGAGGATGATAATGATGATAATGATGAAGATGACGTGTGAGATGTGATTTGAGATGCTCTGTCACGTCCACACTGACAAGCAGGATAAATAGTCAGAGTGGCAGTGTTTTGTCCAAGCGTTTAATACAAGCTACGATGGTATTAATAGTCTCCGCAGTGCAAAGTAACATCCGAGCACCGAGCCAGACACACCAGCAGTATTCTAGTAGTAGTAGTAGTAAGTGTCTGCCTGCCTGGAAGCAATCTAGTACATATCAGATAGCTGTTGTTGTTGTTGTTGTTGTTGTTGTTATTGTTATTGTTATTCTGTGGGTCGCACTTCCGACAATTTCCTTTTGATGATGGTAAAAGAGAGAGGAGGTGGCTGCTGCTACCATTACTACTACTACTACTACTACTACTACTACTGCTACTACTACTACTACTACTACTACTACTACTACTACTACTACTACTACTACTACTGTCACAGCAGTTAAATCCTTCATCGTAGTTTTAAGGGAACAGGTGGAATCGTCGTTAGAGATAGCGAACAAGTTGAATATGGATTCAGGTGCTCGGAAAAGTCGAACACCGAGACATACAGACCGACACGCGCTCACATGTAGCCGATATACACGTACATGCACACCATACATGATGCATACATACAATATACATGTATATATTGGCAAAAAAACAGCTCAGCATATAGATAAAAGAATACTTACACAAACATCCATACACTTACAGGGTGACGGACAGACCCCGTGATAGTCCCACAAGCGCCAAGTAAACATAGATATATATTTATGCATGTATATATTGTATTATACACAGTTGACGACGTAGCTTTTATCTTTACGAGACAGACAGCTCGCTCGTCTGAACTTTCAGACATACACTCACACATACATTACACACACTCACACTATTACACAGACTGCCTCACACTTAAACTCTTTCACACACACGTTTCTACTCACACATTTGTACTCACGCACATGCACTCGCTCGCACGTGCACATAGGTTGTAACGTACTCACACACTAATATACTAAAAAGAACAAGTACAAAAACAACTACAATACTGGTTATAAACTAGAGTTTGTCGATCAGTTAAAGGAAATTACAAGTGGCTGGCTTGTAATTTCACCAACAGCATTTGTAGCAGTAAGCCATCTAGTTATTGGTGTGATTCTCTAATAAGTAAACGACCACCGTCTCCGTGGCTCCTGCGATTAGTTGTGATGGCAGCGGTGGTAATAATAATGATTAATAGTAACGGCGTAGTGTTTCTATAATGACTATAACAAGGTTTGTGATTGTTAACTAGAGAAGAGTCGCTGAATATTATGAATAACGGATAAAAAGAAGGAAAAAACAAGGTAAGACAGGGAAAGAACTATATTAGGTATAAGGGAAGACTGATTTAGAAAGGGTAAACAAACCATATGAACGGTGAGAGCGAAACAAAAACAACGGTTGCGATTATAAAATAGCGTGTGATGCACTCGAGCAGACATAATCTGTTTCGTCCGATAGCAAGCAAAAAAGTGTTACTGAGTGGCTTTTGGATAAAATTAACTGTTTGGTTATTTTAATTGGGTAACATATTAGATGCTATGATGTTCACTCATTCCTCAAGGATATTAGCGGCGTAAGCGAAATAGAAAGGACTTAACTGAAAATGGATGGAAACCAACACTATAAGCACGATGTATGAAATGAACGTGTGTTTGAAACAGAGGACTGCCCGATGTCATTCCATGTGTAATACACACACATACATACACATATATGTGTAGCTGATATAGAAGCAATGACATAACGATATATCCGAGTTTGTATTCTTCCTCATTAATATATCTGTCACTGACCCCGTCACCGACAGGGTATTATTTACTTTAGCGCACGTATCTATCTTTATGTATATGTATATCTATATATATATATATATATATATATATATATATATATACATACAGGGGAGAATTCACCACAAAAAAAACAAAAGACGAAGACAGGTGGTGTAGAAAACAAACGGATGTATTAGTATAACGCTCGGGAAGTGAAAAAGTATTTAACGTTTCGAGCCTACGCTCTTCCACAGAAAGGAAGACTTAAAGAAACAAGGAGAGAAAAAAAGAATGTGTAGTGGCTAGCAATCTATCATATTCATATATATATATATATATATATATATATATAGTCATGTGTATGTATTTATATGTATATACATATCTAATCATTTGTGTGTATTTATGTTTATATACATACATTTGTATGCCTACCCATTCATGTCTAGCAGATTTTTTGTTTAGCTTTTGGACGACTGTCGTTCAGTTGCCGTTCCAGACATGACCATTGTGTTTTTTATTCTCATATACAATATAAAGGTATGAGTTGAAGGAAATTTACCTGGTATTTCTAACATATCGGAGACGTGGATATACCTAGATAAAATATAAATGTACATATGTACATTTATGACAAACTTAGAATAACTTTCCAGCAAAACTATATAATTTTTAAAATGTTAACACTGCCATCTAAATTTTACTTTATTTATTTATTTATTTATTCTTTTTTTTTGCCAGATTTATATTATGTTCGAAAAGCGTTGGTGGTCCTATTTGAACAGAACGGGGTTTGATTAAGGGTCTTCCGTATATAACCATCCAATCCTTTATCCGACAGTTGTATATGAAGAAATACTTCATCATCCAACTAACTAGAACCCGCCTATTTCAAGATTAGCTGAAATTTCAGGGAGATTTGGCTGCTATCTCTAGGAGTCGAATACTTTCATTGAGAATTCCTTGTTACACACACAAGCACATATTTGTATATAACGTGTGCATATGTGTGTGAATATATATATATATATATATATATATATATATATATATATATATATATATATATATATATATATATATATATACATACATACATACATACATACATACATACATATATATTATACGCATGAATACACACACGAGTGTATGCATATGTTTATGTATATTATAGGAAAGTTAAGTTGTCTGTGACAATGGGAAAAATAACGAATGCATTCGATAAAATGAT
>NC_142928.1:161389705-161404705 GCF_046866305.1 Octopus bimaculoides
GACAGTGACAGTGTCAACATCAACGGAAAGCTACTAACACATCTCCAATTTGCACTCGATATCGTGGCCATCGAGGAAACCTCAGCTGAAGATCATGTTGATATTGTTGGACACTCAACGTTTACCAGCAGACCTCAACATAAACCGAATGAAACAAAAAGTCTGGAAGGGTAACCCAGAGCTGAACAAAAGCACGGCTGAACAAAACACAGCGGGCCAATCTTTATTGTGCCATCCTACGTGTGCTCTTATATGCAAGTGAGACGTGGGAAACTACAAAGAAAGAACAGGGTGCTATGAAATGATCCATTCTAGGAAGGGCATATCTCAAACGAGGTAATTCGAGAACAGAGTGGAATGAACGATGTGATCGTGAAATACTGAAAGCAAGCACAAGTTCCGCTGGGCCGGATATGTCGCAACGCCCACAGACAACAAGCGAAAGCGTGTAGTGTCGAGTGATATCCATGACATTAGAAGAGACTGTTCGCAAGACCTCTAAGATGATGGGAAAATGACATAGTGAGACAATTCTGGTTCAAAAGGAAGAGGTAGACGCAATCAAGGAAGAACAGAAGCAGATTGTGATCAGCGATAAATAAGAACATCTAATTAGTCTGGTCTGGTCGCGTGCGTGTGTGTATATATGTATATGTGTGTGTGTGTGTGTGCGCGCGCGCACGTGTGTGCGTGTGTATATATGTATGCATGTATGTATGTAAATATGTAGAGATGTGTATATTTGAGGGGAGAGGAACTTATCTTTTTCCAAACTTACATGTCTTTTGGTCTAAATTAACCCCCCACTTTTTCTAACCAGCAATTCTTTCCACCTGTTCCAGAATCACATGCCTTATCCATCTGCTTCCCATCTTTTCCCTTTTCCCCCAAGTCCTCACCCAACCCATATACATCCTGCTCTACTACCCACATTCACCCCTCTACTACCCACGCCTTACACCTCATCACCCACAACATTTACATTCTCCACAGACACGTATATTTTTTCATGAAATTTTGTAAAAATACGTTTGCGAGAGTGTAAATTGCGTAATGTTTATGCTTGAAATATAAATCTGATTTAAAAAAAAATCAAATCAAAACATGTTAAAGAAATTTACAGAAATTAAATTGGAGTTGTGGAAGGAAGAAAGAACAATCCGAAACTTCTCCCCCGCCCATTTTCCTTTTTTAGGTTTCTTCAGTTTTTTCCACTGTATATATTCCCCTTCAAGTGTAGCTATGTATGATTGGTTGCATTTGACAGCATTATAGTTTTCACTGTTATCAAGTTAACAACAACAAATATAAAGCTACATTATGTCTCATTGATACACAATGAGTTGGAGCATTTGCGTTAAACTGACAATCACCATATCGTTAATGGATTTGCCAGCATAAAAGTATCTCTTTTACTATTTTACTTGTTTCAGTCATTTGACTGCGGCCATGCTGGAGCACCGCCTTTAGTCGAGCAAATCGACCCCAGGACTTATTCTTTGGAAGCCTAGTACTTATTCTATCGGTCGCTTTTGCCGAACTGCTAAGTTACGGGGACGTAAACACACCAGCATCGGTTATCAAGCGATGTTGGGGTGACAAACACAGACACACAAACATATACACACACATAGATATACATACCCAGATATGCACCTATACATACAGGTGGATGTCGGTATGCACATACCTGGACGTATATATGCATATACTCATTTACTATTTGTGTATATATATATATATATATATATATATATATATATATATATATATATATATATATATATATATATAATAATAATAATAATATTAGGGACAAAATTATATCTATATATACGACGATCTTCTTTCAGTTTCCGTCTACCAAATCCACTCACAAGGCTTTTGTCGGCCCGAGGCTATAGTAGAAGACACTTGCCCAAGATGTCACGCAGTGGGACTAAACCCAGAACCATGTGGTTGGTAAGCAAGCTACTTACCACACAGCCACTCCTAAATTAAAATTTGATATTTTACTTTTTTGATTAATGTAGATTATTAATGGTAATATTTAGTTTTAGTTTTCGTGGGTTAAAACATTAAATTGTAAGGTTTGTAAACGTATTTCTGCAAAATTTCGTTTAAAAATATGCATCTTAAAGAGAGTTATGAGATAATAAAGTCGCGAGTGGGACAATGACTTGAAATTCCTTAAATGCTATTTTTTAATATTATCAACATAATCGTAAACTACTCACAAATGCGCGCGCACAAATTTAGTGCAGAGTCTGAAGCCTAGGGCCGAAGGCTTTCAGTGTCCGAATTTGTTTAAAATAACAATGAACTAAATGTTTTTTAAAATTTTTATTTCAGGAAACCGGACCCATAAAACAATTAAAAATACATTAATCTGTCAGAAAAGCAATTAAAAAACACTGAAGGAATTTAATTTTTTAACCTTCGACAACTAAAACTAAATTATATCAATAATAATGTACATTAACAGAAAAAAGTATAATTTTAAATTACGATACTTTTATATTTCCAAATCCATTAATAATAATATCCTCTCTACTATAGGCACAAGACCTGGAATTTTAGGGGATTGAACTAGTCGATTACATCAACCCCAGTGCTCAACTGGTTCTTATTTTATCGACTCCAAAAGGATGAAGAACAAAGGCGACCCCTGTGAAATTTGAACTCAGAAGGTAAAGACAAAATGCTGCAAGACGGTTTTGTCCGCCGTGCTCATGAGTCTACCAGCTCGCCGACCTTCGCTAATAATGTAGTGGCTGTGAATTTAACGTAAATGCTACGACTCTATGTTCATTAATGAGAAGTACTGCTGCTTTTTACTTCCCATATTTGGTTCTTGGTTTGTTTTTAGTGCCCTCTGCAATTGTATACAATCAATCGTACACAGGTATATTTCATGGGGGAAATATGCAGAGAAAGGTTGTTTTACACAATTTTTATAGACATGAAAATTCAGATTGAATCAATTTTCAGCACCGATGTATTTTTACATTAATTTCCAGATATTCTTAAAACTCAATTCATTTTCACGGTTGGGTTCATCTTTAGGATAGCAAGAAATCAGATGATGTGCAACTTGCTGCTATTCTTTGGTCTTCAATTGAAGATTTGTCAAGATTGCATATTTTATGTTCAGCTCTGAATAAGTAACCATACGTTTATTTAAGGAGCTAGATATTGATACAGAATTATTCATGTGCTGAATCATAGCACATCCACTCTATAATAACACTTTATTGCAATTGTGTTTTCGGGTTACTTATTCCTTATAAATTGATGGGGCGGTTTCCAGAATGCCATTCCTTTCAAAATTGTCAAACATTTACGTCCTCTCTCTCTCTCTCTCTCTCTCTCTCTCCTCTTTTCCTCCCCTTTTCTTCTCCTCTCTATCTCTTTCTCCCCTTTTCCTTCCCCCTCTCTCTCTGATGTAACAATTCTTTGCGTGAATGGAGAAGTTTGACTGTTGTATTCGGATCAAATACATGCTTGTTCTTTGGAAATCTTTTAAAAACGTAGTGAAAAACGCACTAGAATACCTTCTCTAAATTTTCCATTTTTTTCGTCAGCAAGAACTCTTGCTGTGCAGCGCACAACTGATTCCTCGTATGAACCCTGAGCCATTTTCTCCAAACATCTACGAATCTAGAGCATCTTAATCCAAACCATTTTACTGGAAGCTTGTACAGACTATCGTGTGTCCAACAGATATTTGAATACAGGCAGTTGTTCACTTAATTTCATACGAAGCGATCTCAATCGATATGCAGAAGCTCTAAAAAATGTACAATTCTGTACAATGTCAAAGAAGCGGCATACATGTCGCACACATTCAAAGCTGAACACCCAGTCAAATTCAATCAGTGTATACCGCACAGCCAATTCGTTTTCCATATGTATCAATGCTTGAACACCAATAAACTTTCCACTCATATTAACTTGTATTGTCATTAAATTGATATGGACAGTTGGAAATGTTCGAATGATTCTCTTTCAAGAAAGAGAAGAAGAAAAAACTTCCAATAATATTTTAGAATTAAGCCTATGCATATTAAGACACATTGTAGAACGATATGTTGTTCCTTTCTAGTGATCATATCGAAACGTCAGTGCTACTTTATCAAAATTAACAATTTCTAAAACCGAAACATGCTTAGCTTCTTTTATTTCATTGTTGACGTCTTTGATTAGTTTATTTCCTATAGGTTAAAGTAACTCATCCCATGTAGTAGATATTCATGAAACACAACACTGCCTTTTCATTCATGTGTTTCTACGTGATTGGCTAGAAAAGAACGGATCAAACTGACACAGTAATGTTTCCAGAATCTTACCATTTGAAAACTAGTTTAGAAGCTCATCATTTTCACAAATGGTAATCTGCATTCAACAAAAAATTGGATAATTTTGATAATTCTTTTCCAATACAAATCATGCATACGTATGTTCTGCATTATGTCATTATACCAGCAAACTATTGACCCTTCTTGTTAACTTTAACCGCATTTTCAAGTCAATAGTAGCATTGCGATGCTCATCAGTGTTCTCGTGTCGTTCAGTGGCACGAGAATTTGCATTTTCAATATTATAGCCATCGTGAAATGATTGTTTCCAAACCCGGTAACTTTCGTGATAAACTTACTAATTAAGTTGAAACATCATTTAAAGCTAGCTGAGGAACAACATCATTTCCTTTCTATACCCTAGTTATTAACCAAATGAATCTGAACAAAAATGAATTCCCGATACACCTTGTTTGTCACCCATCATCTTGTTCAGATATAGACGTATCACTATTCTTGTTTTGATACTCACGGCTAGATTTCAGTACCCAGTTGCCCTACATTGCCGAGATCACAACAGTACGATTTCAGTTTACTGATGGGATTTTTTTTTTCTTTTTCTATACACCGTATGTAATCTTGCTTTTAACATTGATGGGTTTTTTTTTTACTTATTTCTATTCCAGTCGAACATTTTTGACGGTAGAAAGTACAGAACGTTCGTCCCTACTGATCGAGATAGGTTTTGAAAGAGCTGTAAATATCGAAGTTATTGTTTTGATGCATATAAATATAGTTTCCTCCTATTGTTACCTTCACTTGATGAGCTCCTGATTTTAAGCCACTATTTGCTCAGTTCAGAATTACGAAGTAATAATCATAATAATGATGATGGTAATGATAATGATGATGAATCTGTTACAGGCACGAGGCCTGGAATTTTGTGGGGAGGGACCTAGTCGATTGCATCAACCCCCGTGCTCAACAAGTACTTATTTTATAGACACCGAAAGAGAATAGTGAAAAGCAAATCGTTTCGTAACAATCACAAGCTTTGACGATAGGTATGACATTGTTACTGTTGCACCAGTAGTTGTACGAAATAACCCCCCACCCCGCTAAAACGTGTTACTTTAATGTAATGAATCCTAAAGCAGACGCTACAGCCTCCTTTGAGGCACAGACACTAAAAGACTCAAGATGGACGGAAGACAAAGAGGCAGCGGTTATCATTTGAAGGCAAAGATAGGTGAATGAGGAAAGAGTAAGGAATGAAAAAGAAAAATAGAAAAGAAAACACATTCCATGAATTTTTCCAGCCTATTATTATTTTCTATCTATAAGAAGTGTTGCACTTCATAAGATGTTCAATTAACATACTTCGGGTTCTGTCCGGTTGATGATTTCTAACCACAATGAAATACTGCAACATGTGATTACCTAAGACTAGAAATTTTAAGAACTTCGTAATAAAGTAAGCAAAAAATTAAAAATGTGAATTTTATGCATTCGTTTCCTTAATCCTTAATTTCGAATTGAAACGTCTAATCCCGCCAGATATTATGAAGAAATGATTATCTTCCTAATAACTATCCACCAAGGAACACTATGAGTTTAAGAATTAGCAGTTACTCGTAAACCTGTCACCTGCATTAAGTGCAGGAATTGAGTTATCTTATTTTATTGCTAATGTAAAAACTGAATAATAAAAATACCTATGATAATGTTTTTCATGTATATAACCATGGCAGAACCGAAAATGAAATAGCAGTTACATGGTATTGAATATTAAAAAATTTGGCTTTATCCAGTCACTTACAAACAAGCTTTTATCTGGGTGTCTGAATTGCAAAAAGTGCTTTCCAATGAATCTATAAGAAGCACTAGAAAAATATTCATTCTGACAAGACAAGTAAAGATTTATCTTGTTTTAAAGCACTTCGTGATCAATTTTGCAAACAGCCGACGTTGTCAAGAATGTTTTTATCTGTATCAATGCCAGAAAATGATGGGCTACGCGCTTCTTATAAAATTTCATTACTGATGGCCGAATCCAGAAAGCTACATACTATTGGCAAAGCATTGATCTTAGCAACTGGTAGTGCTACACAAGCCAGCAACTAATATAATCAATAAAATTCCTTTGTGCAATAACACAATATAACGACGAATTGACAAAATGGGCAAGGATGTGGAAGACACATTAAGCAATTCTTTGAGGACTGCCCAATTTTCGTTTCAGCTGGATGAATCAACCTTACCGAGGAATGAAGCTTTATTGCTTGCTTACGTTCGGTTTATAAATGAAGAGAAAATAACCGAGGAGTTATTATTTGCCAATCATTTGGCAACGGATTTAAAGAAGAGTCGATATTTCTTGTGAAAGAGTTTTATTGTTGTTTTTAAGAAAATACGATTCTTCTTACAAATATAATGACAACTGCTAATGGTGTAGTTCTTTTGATCGTGGGTTGCCATTGCACACTTTAAAAGTCGAAGCCGAATGCACGATGCATTGCATAATCCATCGACATTTAGTTGCAAAACCTTAGTGATCGCTTGCATTGATTATTACAACACGTCAGCAATTACAGCAGTTATCAAAATCTGAAACAGTTCTTTCTATGACAAATTAGTCACACAGTTTGTAAATAAAACAACGACGAATTTAATCCTTTGCTTTTCCGCATGTACTATTCATTGATTGTCAAAAGGCGCCTGTCTGAGTTGCTTTTATATTCTTTTTGTAGTAGTTTTGAAACTCATCGAAAATAAAGATGTTTCCATGCGAGACACTTGAAGAAGTTTAAAAGCGACATAGTCTACAAGTTTGATTTATATTTCAAGTATAATTTAATGGATTGCGACTGCAAGGAGACAAAATGAATTTGATACAAAAAAAAATAATTAAAAAAAAACAAGGCTGTTAGATGTATTCATTTGTTTCAATATTTATTCTGTTCAAACCTTGGGACGAAAAATTTGTCTTTTCAGTTTCCGAGTCTTCCAGCACTCGAGGAAAAGACTGAAATACATGATGACAACATTCAGGTGTACAGCTATCACTTGAAAGTGTTATAATATGAATTCTGAAAGATCTGAAGACTCGTCTCCGTACAGCTTTTAAGCCTATTTTCAAGGGTTGGGGAAACAGATATGCAATTAGAAGAAAGAGAATTGACTGAATTAAAAACCAACGAAGAGTTGAAGCTCAAATTTAAGTACGTGAGACATCATATCTGACTGACACACTACATAACAGATTTTTATACTGAATTATGGATCGTTGAGAAAATGTGTCTAATTATGTTGAATATGTATTTAGTGCAGTTACGGAACATCTCACGAAAAATAGAAACTGACTACGAATAGTCAAACGGAGAGACATAAGGATGTTACATACAATTATTAATCGGATGTGGGAAATTAGTCTCATCACATCAAACTTATCCTTTCATAATAATAAATTAAATAATGTTTAATTTTTTTTACAATTTTGTTTTTAGTTATCTTTTACCTTTCACTTGTTTCGATCACTGGATCGTGACCATGCTACAGCATCGCTTTGAAGGTTTAGTCGAACAATTCAGCCTTAGTACTAACGTTTTTTAAAAGTCTGGTATTTATTCTATCAATCATTTTATGGAACCCGCTAAGTTACGGGGACGTACACAGACTAACACCCAGTTGTCAAGCGGTTGGGGAACAAACACATATACAAAGACACACTCACACACACTTACATACATACAGACCCACTCACACACATACACACACATTAATGAGAGACAGAGGAAGAAATATAATTGAAGTGAAGAAGTTTTATTAACCTAATGCGGGTACTGTTAATTCACTAAAATATAATATAATACTGTACTCTGAGAAACCACAATTCATTTCGGATACACTGGAAACTTCTTTTATTTTAACGATAATTAATTTGAACACAAGGGAGCCCCAAATTTCTTGATTCAACACATTTTCTTTTATTCTTTCCTAGGTGCCGGTTGCTTGAGAGTTATTTGAGTACCGGATGATAGAGATTTTACTGCATTATGTTCTGTGTTATATTGAAGGTTAGTTCTGGTTTGGACTGGGGTATGGAGAGGGTTGCTGTAAGTAAAATACTGGGAGTGAGTGTGGATCAGTATAAACTACATAGTTCTTGGATTTAGTGTGAATGCATGAATGTGTGTGTATGGGTGAGAGTGTGTGTTTGTGTATGTGTGTATGTGCGTGTACATGTGTGTGTATGTCCGCGCGCGCAAATAAGTGTATGCATCTGTGCTTGGGGACAGTATTTGTAAGTATTCATGTAAGTGGGCAATCTGTCTATTTATCTATCCATATATATATATATATATATATATATATATATATATATATATATATACATATATCAGGTCATCCCATAAGTTCTGTCCGAATTCTGAATAAAGAAAACAAGTGATCAAATGTTATATTTAATTGAAATTTAATCATCAATGTACTTTCCTGATTATCTATGACTTCCTTCCATCTATTTACAAGCTTTTTAATCCCTTCAATGTAAAACTCTTTTGGTTTCAAAGCGAAGAACTCTGAAATGTCAGTTTCGATCTCCTCCTGACTTGCGAAAGTTATATCCCCCAAATGATTCTATGAAACAAATGGTAGTCTGAAGGAGCAAGGTCGGGAGAATAAGGTGGATGAGGAATTTTTTCCCAACCAAGCTCTTCGATCTTCTGTGATGTGATCTTTGCAGTGTGGGGTCGCGCATTGTCCTGATGAAACATCACTCCTTTTCGATTCACTAAAGCGGGTCTTTTTTCTTCAAAGCTTGGTTCAAACGCTCTAATTACTGACAGTAGACTTGAACATTGATTGTTGCATTAGGTGGTAACAATTCAAAGTGAATTACTCCTTTGCAATCCTACCAGATAGAGAGAAGAACCTTTTGCCATGAAGTTCCCTTCTCGGTTGTGGTTGAGCTTTTTCCATTTTACCAAACCACTGTTTACGACGTTTAACATTTCGATAGAAGATCCATTTTTCGTCACCAGTCTCAAGTCTATCCAAAAAGGGTGAAATGAGTTCGCGAGAATGGAGAGAAGAGCAGATGTCAATTCGGGATTTGCCGTTGCTTTCGGACAATTCATGAGGCACCCATTTTCCAAGTTTAGGAACCTTTCCAAGTTGTTGAAGATGACGATGAACAGTTGTACAGTTTGAATTAAGCATTATTGCCAATTCTTCAACTGATAATGCAGGATTTTCTTTAAGTAAATTTATATATATATATCGTAGTATCACAGTATCGACCAGACCATCAGATGCTGTCATATACTGCTGATTACAATGTGCTTCCAATTCTGTCTTGATGCACCATCCTTTTCCATCTTGGCCTAAATTGCTTCGCTAAATCATCTTCCCATGGTTGTGGAGGCCTTCCAAGTGGCATTTTCCAACTTTTGGATACTACCCAGCAACTACACAGGTCCATCTGTTGTCTGCGAACCTCGCAACATGTTCGACTCAGCAGAACTTGTGCTCTCGGTACTCTGCTATCACATTGTTCACTCTGCTCCGTTTTCGAATTATCTCATTTCGAATGAGCTCCCTTAATGATATCCTTAACATGGATCTTTCCATGGCCCTTTGCGTTGTAGCCAGTCGATGTTCTATCCTCTTCGCTGTAGCCCACGTCTCACTTACGTGTAAGAGCGCAAGTAGGACGGTGCTATTAAAGAGTCTGGTACGGATGATATTGTATAGCTTTGTTTGGAACGCATCCTTTATTGAGTTAAATGCCTTTTATCCTGCCTTTATTCTCTTTGAAATTTCAGCATCCATACATACCTCAGCGCATATTCACTGTGTGCCCTAAGTAGGAGAACTCCTTTACCTCCTCGATTACATCGCTTCCCACCTCCATTCGACCTTGTGTTACGTCTTTATATGCTACGAATATATTTTGTTTTCATGTGATTCTTTTAAGACCTACTGCTAAGTTCTGAGTGTTCAGCTCTGTCAGCATGGTCTGCAACAAGTTTGTGTTTCAGCGATGAGTATAATGTAATCTGTGAATTGGAAGTGTGTCAGTTGCTTGCCATTGATATTCATGTCACATGTCCATCAAGAGTTCGCATCTCTGAGCAGTTTGATGTAGAGAAAGAGAGAGAGAGAGAGGCGTGGGGAGAATAATTTGCTACTACTACTACTACTTCGAAAGAAAAAGAAAACTCAAAACGTTTGTAGTTAAAAGTTTTATTATTACAATGATTTATTATTATAATTGGAAAATTTGAAGGCGGCAAGCTGACAGACGAAATGCTTAACGGCATTCCTTCCGGCGTTACGTTTTGAGTTCAATTCCGTTGACGTTAACTTCATCTTTCGTCCTTTCGGCGTCGATAAAATAAGCACAATTTAATACTGTGATCGATGTAATCGACTTAACATCTTTAAAATTGCTGACCTTGTGCCAAACTTAGAAACCAAGGTTTAGAGTGTCCAAAGATGAAACCACTAGCCAATATGAGGTATGGAACTTTCCAATTCTAATAACAAATTATTCAGTATTGCACGCTCTAATTTTCGTAGGTTTTGCTCTAACATTAACCAGAGTCGCGTCTTCCACTTTAAATTTATCCGTTGTAGTTTTAAGTGAAACCTAGTCTATTTATATGAAGAAATAGACTTTCAAGAAGTCTTAAATCTGCATGTCTGAATTTAGAGTAATTACCTGCCGTAGGCGAAATTTCGAGATTCCCCAGGGAAATTGTTTGAGGTTGAAAAATGTTGTCATCATTCGTCTTTTTTTTTCCCCATGTTATTTCCTTAAATGTGATTTTAAAAAGGTGATTATGTTAAAATAAGGCTTTTTAATGTGATCTAATAAATTGTCCTCTACCTGAATATTTCTTTTCTTTAGTGTATGTGTGGGGAAATCGGGTCGGTGAATCAGTATAGGAGGGAACAGAGAAAAAATGTTGAACAACGCTGTCATAGATGAATAGACATTTGGCATTTGGAAAGAATGAAGAAGTTTATCAAAGGTAGAGAAATTATGTCGTTGTTGTTGTTGTTCGGCCATTTTAAGGAAGTAGCCGTTAATCTATAACTTGGTTTACTATCACCAATCCAGTTCTTGGGTACCTTTCATGGAGTTCACTCGATCACAGTCATTGATGGCCAGATATCGGACCAGACGATAACTTCCTCCCATCCCCTAACTTCCTCCCTTTACGGTGCTAAAATGAACAAATGCGTTGCTTTTCCACCTCTGACTAAACGAAAAAACATCGGTTCTGATCGAGCAGATCTATGATCATAAATATTCCACTCATAGCTACCCGTTTGTTTTTTTTTTTCCTCTTGAGTTATATAAAATTACATTATGCAGTGTAATAGGGTATCATTTCAGGAAGATTCGACTACTGTTTCTAGTAAATCGAACGACAACGTAGAGGCTTCCTCTGGAGTTACTTTGTAGTTTTGTTTGAGAAGCTACATAATAAACTTCAATCAAATAGAACCATGGTGTTGCGAAATAGCATGAAGAGGGAATTAGCTTGTCAGTGATGTAGAAGTGTGTGCATCAACTGTAAACATTAATAAAGCCTTCAACCGATGAAAAGGCTCTTCTTTTAGGTGTTTTTCAAAGCTGATGTTGGCTCTGATCTCGATGCTCGATAAGTTATTAGACACCGAGGTGTCAACAATTGACTCCTTTTTCCCTTTTAAACAATATTTTGGTTTATTTGTCACAAATATCTTGTTCCAGGAATGAAAGGGAAAACGTTATATGGTTTGTATGCGTGTGTATTCATGTAGAACGACAAATAATAAGGAAGGCGAAGATTCATTCCAAAATTCATAAGCTTTAATAACGTTTAATAAGAAAAAAATAGAACCTTCACCGAATTCTGGAGAGACAAGCAAAATATTTTCATGAAAATATATTTTGTCTTTCGAAAATATATTCCGTCATTGAACTGCGGTCATGCTGGGGCGCTGCCATAAATGGTTTAGTCCAATGGTTCTCAAACATTTTTTGCCTGTGGACCCATTTGATTCTTATTTTACTTTACTGGACCCCCACAGCCATTTGATGCTTTAAAAAATTCTATTATATTTTTACAATTCAATATTAGATTATGTAGTGGAGGCGCGTGGCTTAGTGGTTTGGGTGTCAACATTATGATTGTAAGATTGTGGTTTCGATTCCTGGACCGGGCGACGCGTTGTGTTCTTGAGCAAAACACTTCATTTCACGTTGCTCCAATCCACTCAGCTGGTAAAAACGAATAACGCTGCGATGGACTGGCGTCCCATCCAGGTGTGGAACACATACGCCATTGAAACCGGGAAACCGGGCCCATGAGCCTGGCTAGGCTTTAAAAGGGCGCAAGAAGAAGATTAGATTAGGTAAACATTGTTCGAAAACAATTATTCGTAAAACATTTATTCGAATAGAAAATTGTGTGAATGAAAATTATTCAAAATGACAGTTATACGAAATGTTAATTATTCTAATTTTTAAAATTTTCTTTTAACGAAAATGATAAAATTAAAAATTAAGTGCACAAATGATATTTATTTCGAATAACTGTTTTCCGAATAGATGTTTTCGAATAATTGCTTTCGAACAATTTTCATGATACCCAAGTATTATTAGGAATTGTATAAGAAAATTGTTAAAATATTTTGTGTAATGTAAAAGTATAACCGATTTATTACAGATGATTTTTAACAACCAAGCCTTATATAGAACCCCAAAGGTTGTATGGACCCCGATTAAGAACCACTGGTTTACTCGGAAAAACTGTCCCCAGTGCTTATATTTTAAAGCCTGGTACTTATTCTGTCGGTCTCTTCTGCCGAATCACTAGCTTACGGAGACGTAAGCAAACTAGCACCGGTTGTCAAGTGGTGGTAGGGGACAAGCGCAACACACACACACACACACACAACGAACGTCTTTCAGCCTCCGTCCACCAAATCCATTCAAAAGTCTTTGGTCGGCCCGGGGCTATACCAGAAGTGACTTGTCCACGACGCCGCACAGTTGGACTGAACTCAAGACCACATGGTTGGGAAGAAAGCTTTTTAATCCCAGTCATGCCTGCCATTTAAATAGATTTTTTAAATATAACTATAAAATCTATTTAAATGTGTCAATATGCACGCAAGAAGAATAAAACGCGGAGTGCACTTTTAAAGTCAGATACCATACAAGCACTAGGGTAATTAGAGGGGTGCGGTAGGGTCGGTCCTCCCCAGGCGGCACTTTTTAAGGGACAGCACTTTTCATCCTGTTGTAGGCTATTGCTGTAGGAAATATGTGTTTTTTTGTAGTGTCCAGGGGGGCGGGGGCGGAAAGGCCGCCTCGGGCGGCACACACTCTAGCTACGCTAGAGCAGACAAGTTTTATTTTAATTTCGGGTAATGACTTACCTGGTAGAGAACTCGGTAACTTTTTCAGCATTAGGAGCAGGCTTGGGTTGTGTGATTGAGTAGGTCGCTTTGTAACTACGTGAATTTGGGTTCAGTCATCTACTTGGAGGTTAAATATTCCTTCTTTTAAGGCAGCGATTTGACCGTTGAATAGAAGATCTTGTGCGATTCGCTCCAGTTTTGCACTTTTCAATTTTGCAATCTATTTTTTTGAGGTTTGATAAATAAAGCTGCAGTCCAAAAGTGGAATCGATTCTTCTCTTTTTCCTTTTCATTGAGAGAAAAGATTCTTCAGGAAAAGATTCTTCAAAAAAGATTCTTCAGAAAAAATTCTTCTTTTCTCTCTCCTCCTCTCTCTCCCACTCTCCTTCACACACACACACACACTCTCTCTCTCTCTCTCTCTCTCTCCCACTCACTTTCTCTGTTACTTTCACACTTTCTCTCTCTTTTTTCTGAAAGTAAACGCCTATGTTCAGACCTCGGGATAGAGATGGACTCCGCCAGGTTTCAAATGTTGAAAGCACGCCGTATCTCTCAACGGTGACCCTACGACTTTGCCAATATCTAAAACTGCACATCACTTCATTTTCCTTGCCCAAGTACATTTAGGCTGCATCCAGCTATACTTATGATTGGCAAATCAACATTTATTGCCTATGAATAATGTTTCTATTCCCCAAGCAAACATGTAAATGTTGTGCACGGCAGCGGTGTTATTTGCTTTACTTCTTAATATTGTTGCTATACATCACATTGCCAATGGACAAGTTAACATTGGAGTAGAAAAGTGTTTCTTTTGAAGAAGGTTTGATCACTATCCAACACTTTTAAGACCGCTCAGATTTCAACAATTTCGTTCATTCTGAATAAGCTGTTTGCTGAGAATGTCACCTCGACCTCAAACTTTGTAGATGGTATTACATTAATTATAACTACTTGAAAATAGCTCAATTCTTTAGTGCAAAGAAATCTGAAAAATGCTAAGGATGCTTATTAGCATTTTGGAAATTTTTTTGTTGAACTTATGTATGGGAGTGCTCGTTGCAAGTTAGATATTTGTCAAATGAGAACTACATTACCATCGAAAACTAAAGCGGTTGGAAACGACTTCCATTCTGTTAGCTATGACTACATATGAACACGTGTCTCTATCTAGACCCTGACATGTGTGTGTGTGTGAGTGTGTGTGTATCAGTGGCGACTCCGGCACCCAGGCTGTTCGGGCTTGGCTCGAGTATAAATTTAGTAAAGTAAACGTGTA
>NC_142928.1:161409705-161492205 GCF_046866305.1 Octopus bimaculoides
ATGCGCGCGCGCGTGTATTATGAGTGTTCATTTTGCTTTGCTAAATACATTTAAATATGAATGTTTTCAAATATTAATATTCATGGAATAGATAACATACAGTATGTATGTGTATATGTGTTTGACGTGCATTTGCTTATATGTATGCGTGTGTGTAAGTATGTATGTGCATATATGTGTATATGTATATGTGTTCATGTATGTTATATACATACAATCATAGAATCATACGTACAATGACACGTACCAGCACAATGTGATATCAAAAAGTTCTCTGACTAGTTCTGTAGCGCGCCAACAGATGGCACCACACGGTTGCTTACGCAGTGAGAACAAGTAGTGACCTTCATGAGGCAGTGTACCGAGTGATATCGCTGTATTCACTTTGCAACTTGTGATCTCGTGTATGCCGTAGTCTGCGATTTTGTCATGGACAGGAACAAAGAGCCGACGTGAAATTTTGCCTTAAACTTGGGAAGTCTGCTACAGAGATATTGAGCATGCTTCGGCAAGCTTACAACGATGAGGCAATGGGTCATACGCAATGTTTCTAGAGGCACGGGCACTTCAAAAGTGGGAAAGCGTCCCTGGAAGACGATGAGCGATCTGGAAGACCTGTCACGAGTGTCACCCCCAGAAATGTGGTATTGTATTGGGTTGTCTGGAAAGTTCGTACCGATTTATAGTAGCTTACCTTTCGACTTATTTGCTATGAAACCACCTAAATTCTGGGAAGATGATATTTTCAAGTTGAAGGAAAGATGGAGACGCATTGAGCAACAAAATGGTTCATATTTGGTTGATTAAAAATGTAATGGCAAATATTTATTGACCTTTTTCTTTCCTTTAAAAATCGGCACGAATTTTCCGGACAACCCAATACATCGAGAATTCGTCCCCCAGGGCCAGACCGTCAATCGAGAGTTATACTGCGACGTTTTGAAGCGTTTGAAGGAGGACATTCGGCAAAAATGGCTGGATCTGTGGAGCGCGAAGAACTGGATTCTTCACCGAGCTCTCCTCACTCATGAGTTTCTCACCAAAAACAACGTGGTATCGCTTCTGCACCCGCTCTATTCACCAGATTTAGCCCCTGTGGACTTCATCTCTTCTCCAAGAGGAAAATGCAGCTCAAAGATCACCGTTTTAATACCGCTGTCAAGATCCAGAGCGAATCGCAGAGGGTCTTCGGCTCGCTTACGGAAAACGACTTCTTGGCTCGATACTAAAAGTGGCAGGAACTCTGGGACCGTGTATTGCTGCGCAAGGTGACTATTTCGAAGGAGATGATATTAAAACTTAGGTAAATAAGTTGTTTTTTTTATTAAACATAACTAGCCTGGTAACTTTTTGATACCATCTCGTACATTCACATACATACATACATACATACATACATACATACATACATACATACATATGTTTTACCAAATATTGACAATCAGGCGCACAGACAAACACACATACCAACGCCAAAATACAGATAGAGCCATTTCTACCAAGAAGTATGTTTTTTAAAAATGTGACGCTTTCAAGATTTACTTGTCATTTGCACAAATGCACACACCTGCATCTAAATTTACATTTACATCTGTATATTCATATGCATATGCATATCTGTATACGCATATGCATTAAATACACATCTATGTGTTTCTACATATGCAAACACATGACGGCTACAACTCGGTTTTGAGCAATACCATCACTTGATTGTTTTCTTAACCATGAACAGCACGGATATGACTTTGCAGTCCTACTAGCGACCCTACGCTCTTGAGGATTGGCAATATTTCTGTTGTGTTTAGGGCAGCGAGCTGGCAGAATCGTTAGCACGCTGGGCGAAATGGTTAGCGGCATTTCGTCCGTCTATATATTCTGAGTTCAAATTCCACCGTAGTCTACTTTGCCTTTTATCTTTTCAGGGTCAATAAAATAAGTACTACTTGAACACTGGGTTTGATTTAATCGACTTAGCCCCCTCTTCCAAACCTTCTGGCCTTGTACCAAAATTGGAAACTATTTTTACATTTGAGTTTGGGACACTGAAAAATTAAGTCTGGTGTCTCAGATGTGATTGTCAAAACCGTCACCACAGTGTATGGAAACCTGCACAACTGAAGAGTTTGCAACAACGACAGGAATGTTTTAGTTAGACACCCTAGTTTCTTTTTTTTTTTTTTGTGATTGAGGTAAGTACATCCTTAGGCAAAGTATAAACCCCTGTCTAAGTCAAAAAACCTCACCATCAAGCAGAAGATATCATGACGTTGGCAGAACCTGTATTTCCTGACGTTGACTATATCGACGATTTTGCCCTCGCAACTTATCAACCATTTGAAGTGTAAAACTTGTTGGCGTCCCCAGAGAATGCTATGACAAAGTCAGTCCGTTTATCAATGCAAAGGAAACCAAATGCATGACCATAAATTAGAATGGAAGCCATCTGCCAATTTTTTCCAACGATGGCACACGATTCATGGAGGTCAGTGACTTCATATACTTTCGGTCAGAATGTTGCTAATACTAATAAAGAGTTTTTAACATGCAAGGGACTCGGAAAGCCTGTAACAATTTCCCCAACATCTGACACAGGCATATCAAAATCAACAAGACTGACATTCTTCGGGGAATACGAAGACAGCATTCTTTCCAAGGAAGCTGAAACCTAGGCCATGAAGAAGGAACTTCATGATGGCCTTTATGGTACGTACACCGGACTTCTCGCAAGGGCTCAAAACATGGCATGTTTTGAATACGTACACAAAAAGGAAATTTATAGATACATTCCATCCACAATGAATCTAACTAATTCCTACTGCGTTCGATAAAATAGCAGTATTATACAAGGATTGATTCAATCGATTACAAGCCTTCCCCTGAAAATAGCATAACTTAACATATATTTGGACTGACGTGTGGCAGAAGCAGTTGAGAAACAAATTAAATCTATGTGGTATTAGTTATGGTATTTAAACGTGTCTGATGTTGACTTGTCTTTTCATCCTCCTGGGATCAATAGAATATATACCAATAATATATCACGATTGAGTTATTTGAATATACACATCCAGCCATCTATTCATCTTCTCTGCCTATTATTCCCGAGAGGGTCGTGGAGCAGAGCCCTCATACACCTCCTCTATAAGGTCCTATCAGAGCAACCATCATTACGCTTTCCGGCTACCGACCAACTTCCTGTCTTCGAAATCGCTACCGCTGTGCCAAACTCAGAAATCATTCTATAAAGAACACAAATTCCCTCTTATTCAGTTAACAAAATTGATTTAGTATAAACTTGGTTCTTAACGATTCTGGCGAGATGGGAACTTCAAACTTAGTTCATCACCGCCTCCAGATATCTTACATAGCTCATATAATATTTTTTCTGAAATATGTTCATTGTAGCTTCCTGTACAATCCTGGTACATATTTTAATAATTCTGACAGTATTTCATCCATGACCGCCTTCAGATATAAAAGTGTATATAAATTGAAGATATGTTTAATCCAAGTTGTAGGCCACAATTTTGCATCCAGGCTGCTGAAATTTTGCATGGGGACATATCTTTTCAAGAAAATCATAGGCTATGTAACTTTTTCTAAAATATATTCTTTTTAGTTTCCTAACAGAAAATTTATCAATTAGTACAGTGTTTTGACAAAAAGTATGTTTTCTCAGAAAAATGAAAAATAAAAATATTAGAGAAAATTTCTATTTTGGATTCTATATTTGTTTCTTTACTTTTTTTCTGTGCATTCTGTGAAACTCAACTTGAATCATTTTCCCGATATATTTGTATGCGACAATTCTGAGTGAATCAATATTTTCAGACAAACTGAAGATCGTCAACATATTTTTAAAGCAGAAATTTATTCAACTTAAAGATATTTTATGTGATTATATTTATTTTAGGTATTAATAAAACTCAAGCAAGAAAACAAACAAAAACAGATACTACTGTTGAAACTTTGATATCGGTTTCATTTTACTTGGCACAATATCTATTGTTTATCTCCAGTTAAACCCTGGTCATATGAATTTATAATCAAAGGCTTTTCATCTTTTAAGGTTATATAGCAATATATTATCTAATGTGTTTTATCCTTATATACGTCAGTAAAGTGTGCTATGAAGGACTTTTGGCTGGTTGAGTTATCAGTTAGAGGTTTCCTCGTTGGCATCTGTATTTTAGGGAGTTGTAGTGGGGACGAGATGAATCAGGATTTCTGACGTTCGTATCTTCACCGAGTGTTAAAACTGAATAAGCCTCGATGCGTTAGAGACAAATTTCTCCCGTAAACTGCTCGCAACAATATAACATATAGGTGAAAAGGGCAGCGTCTTTTCGCATAACCTTTGAAATAGGCGAGAAGAAAGGGAGAAAGATACGTCTCGTAGGTTGTTTAGACCAGTGGCTCTCAACCTATCCCCTTTGCTTTTTTTTTTTTTGTGGTGGAGTCTGGCTCAGAACCCCTTTTACCGCGTTGCATATCTAAAAATAAATGATAAATGATGAAATAATAAATGATAAAATATATATTTCAATCAAGCAAAAGTTAATTTTGTGCAGTGTTTCTTATCCATGCTTTTTTATGCTGTCTCATCCAGCTTGTGCCTCATTTTAGATATCTTCGTAGATTATTGCCCCACGTTAATTTTTTTTTTTATTTCCATAGCGAAGATTTATATAATAAAATTATACTGGATCTTGGCGTGTTATCAGTTTGGTTTCTACACACAGATAACGCAACCCTTCTCATATTCTAACCCTGACTCTGATTTTTTTTTTAATGGAATTAAATATATAAGCATTGTATCTGGTTTGAATATTTTAGTTTTAAGAAAAATTACGACCCTTTTAAATGCAGTATCTACCATAGCATCTTGACACTTTCCGCCTTTTTTGTGAGGGTACGAATGCTCGCGATAAGAAGCATTGCTGTAGACCGAAGCAGGGTATTTCAATCGGTCCGATTCTGCATGCAACAAAATGTTTTTGTTTAACTTAATTTGGTACAAAAATACCAATTCTAGAGCAAATCTCAAATCTAAGTCAATTTTAACCAGAAATAAGAGGAATGACCAGTAAAAGTGGACTCCTATATGCTCCACTTTTGCTGGTCATTCCTCTTATTTCTGTATGTAATATAATTTTAATCTTCGGATTTTTTTAATATGCTAGACCACTGGTTTTAATTGATTAATATCAATTTCTACCCTCATTAATCAATTTTAACCAGTTTATCTTTAATACTCATGTAAATGCTTATGGATATTTTCAATGTTTATGTAACTCACAAGGACCGTCTTTGAGTGACAAAGCAATCGGAAAGTTCTAATGGTGACTCGGATAATATATTCAACTACAAAATGCTTATTATCTCTATACATTTAATTTCGTCAAAAGAGAAAGATTGCGCCTGAGACTTTCGCAAACCATCCCGTGATCAGCAAGATCAACGTGGCTAATGTTCCTCACGAACATTTGTAAGTTGACAGTTGCAGGAATACGTGGACAGGCAAGCGACTCTAGAGGGAAGATGTTTTGGAGAGTAAGGAATGAGCATAGTCGTTACTTTGGAGTCTAGAGTAGATACAATATGGATAACGAGAAAAAAGGAGAAGTTAGAAATGCTTGAATGAAGTTGGTACAAAATAAACCGGCTTCGGAGAGCATAAGCCTTTGTGTAAGTAGTTGAAAAGACAATGCAGGGACTGGTATCACCAAACATTACATATTAAGTAATATAAAGTTATTACTTTATTACATTACCAATCTAGTAATGCGTCTATGTTCAACCACTAACAGACAAAAACATTAAACTCTAATGAAATCATCATATTAATGAGATAATTATGAAATACTGCAGGACTGGGAAAAGAGCCGGGCGATAAAAATTAACGTTCACTCAAAGCACGAAGACACCGTAACCATTTCTGAAGAGAATTTATATTACAATTGACCGAAAATTACATCACTATTGAACAATAAAATATCATAATAGTGAAACGGCTATAGAGGATAGTTGACCCAGTGGATAAAAGAAAAGGTAACTCAAAACAATAGGTGCATGGAAGAAAAACAATATCAATTAATGACTAATATTGTTTTGATCATTTTGGCAAGTACAGCAGACAACTACAGACATGTTTCGGTCTTACTATGCGCTCATTAGATTAGTGACGCATAGATTTCACCTTACTTTCTCAAGTATGTAGATAAATGTAGAAAAATATAATCTTTTTAGAGAACACATAAAAAATATTAATCAGTGAAATAATGTTTTCGTAATTCTTTAATTATCTCTAATTAGCTTTTAAATGATCACAATATCAAATATGTTAACACTAACTTTGCTGGTTGATTAAAATATTTGAACACTGATCAATGGCTACACACGTACGTATATACATACACGCAGATGTGTACATGCGCGTGTGTATGTGTGTAATTAACGTCATAAGCAATCTATTGATAGTCGACCGATGACTGTCCATATAAAATATTATGAGTCATATTATAAGAGCTGAATCGATTTCTTTCACTAGTTTCTGTCCTGAGTTGTTGTGGTCGTGCTGTGGGTATCGATCTCCAAGCTCTTCATTGAACATTTATTAATATCTTTAAAACTGAGCCAGACCGTACCCCGATTTCCCGTACCACTATACTATTGTGAACAAAGTATTTGTCTGGCTAACCGTGTTTCTTCTATTCACTGAACATAACCAGGCCAGGGAGATTTCATTGTAGCAGCATCTCTTTCTTACCCAGGAGCTTGGCTTTCTTTAGGAAAAAGTCATTACTGACTCTGTATTTCCACGTGGTCTTTATATATCTCTGGTGTTTTATCAGGAATACTGTCCATCTTCCTGGTCAGAGGAGACCTAGAAGCAATAGTGGCTAAGGGGTGGTTCCACATTCCTCAAAGCTCTGCAAGTCCTCAACCAAATCCCCACTACTGGATGCAGTTTAAAGTCATACCTAGAACTAATACACATACATACATACATACATACATACATACATACATACATACATACATACATACATACATACATGCACGCATGCATACAGTGTGCTTGTTGATTCACAGTCACTTTCGCAACCTTCCGAATGCCGAACTTCTCTTTCTTAATCTACTGTCTAGTTTATCGTTAAGTCTACCATCGTTACTGATAACACCGCACATGAAATCTTCAGCATCACCAGTGACATACTTCTGCCTTATTTCCACAGTTTCTTGCGGAATATCTCTGGACTGATCCAGGAGAGAGATTCTTTATTTTATTGAACTTCATTTTTACCCCGCTAAGTCAAGTACCGGGAAATGTTAATACCACACAATCTGTATTTCAGCCTCTTGGAGGATGCGAGAATGAGGGCAGAAACAAAGCTTCAGACTGAATGCATGCGTGAATGTCCGAGCGATTCATGAACAGGGATTATACATGAAAAATATATACTATGTATGTATATATGTATTTATGCCCTGGGTATGACTTTAAACTGCATCGGATAGTGGGTGGTGGTTCGGGAGTTCCAGAGGTATGGAATCACCTCTTACCCACTATTGCTCTCATGTCTACTCCCATCTGAAGTCGTAGTATCTGTCAGGGCCTCGGCTATGAGCTAATTAGCATATGTGATGACAATCTAGTTGAGTTTGTGGACGCAGAAATATCCTGGTTTGGTGTTAGAGTACCGCAGCAAAAACCAGGAGTAAGGGTCCCCTAGCTATTGCTAAAACATCCTTTTAGAAAAGGAACCCCCTGGTAAAAAAAAACGTGTGGTTTCATGTGGTTACTGGTATCCTTGCTTTGGCCTGTCATTCGGTACAAACCACGGAGTCTCAGGGAGTGGTACTCGTGTTGTACAAGCGTTTATTACTATAATCCAACGATGTATTGACCTCATTTGTCATTCCATCTACTGAAAGTCCAATGGCGATGGAAGAATGGCACCGTGTGCTGACCTAATCAGTAGGAAGCGCACAGTAAGTTACAACTTTCGTCTGTCACTTAAGCTTCAAATTATGCAGATCTGCAGTGGGACTGAACAGAAATGCCTTTGACAACAAGGAATCACAAGGAGATGGCAATCATCTGTGAAGATGAAGAGCATATGTACATTTATGGACACACTGTAGAAATATGTTTGCCGACTGGCGTGTGCTTCATGAAAGTACGCTAATCAGCCGGAGTGTACACGCGAGCGTGTGCCGAGGACGATTGCACGCGAGTGGGCTATGGTATGCACGTGAGGATGCGTGAAAACTCAAGCATGCAAAGTATATTCGAAGGGACATACTGATGAGGTGATAAACATGCATTTAATTATTTCTCTATTCATTAATTATATATTCATTATTCACTTTATTTATTTATTTATTCATTCATTTTGTGTTTATTATCCACTATTTGTACATGCAGAGAGCATGGGCTTCGTTTATGTAATTATGCTCATACACGTATACTAAGTGATGTAGCCGGTATGTTGATGAGTACATGGACAAGAGTGTGTGTGCACAAACGAACCAAATAGATTAGTTATAAGTTCGCATGTTGTGTTACCAATTTCAACTGTAAAACTACAGACTCGAATGTAAGTTATCTCTCTTTGATTCTAATTATTAATTTAAATTAGTTTAAATTTTAGTTCTAATGTCGAAGCTATCCTTTCCTCTCTATTAACGTCACTCCAATGCAAGATTTCTACCAATCATTCCGAAGAGTATATTCTGCTCAGTATACTGCTTGCTTTTTGTGTGTTACTCATCAAAATGGTTAACTGAAGATTCAAGTGTATATTATGCTGGATAAAACTGACAGTGTTCGCCAGACCGAATTACAAATATAAGTGTGTGTGTGTGTGTGTGTGTGTGTGTGTGTGTGTGTGTGTGTGTGTGTGTGTGTGTGCGTGCGCGCGTATAATATATATATATATATATAGAGAGAGAGAGATACGCACACTATTATTATTATTATTATTATTATTATTATTATTATTATTATTGTTCTTGTTCTTGTTGTCGTTATCATTATTATTATTAGTAAAGATTTATTTTTGGACCTTTACTCTGAGTTTCACATTAGCGGTTATTCAAACGTTTGAATAATCAGTAACATTATCAAAGTTGCGATCCAAGAAACTTCATCCACGAATACAATATACGGACATTAGTTATATAAGCACTTATATGGCAACCTTTCATGCCTCTATAACCAAATGATTCGACAAATATTCTTTTATTCTTTTACTTGCTTCAGTCATTTGACTGCGGCCATGCTGGAGCACCGCCTTGGAGGGTTTTAGCCGAACAAATCCACCCCAGGACTTAGTATTTGTAAGTCGAGTACTTATTCTATCGGGGTCTTGCCGAACCGCTAAGTTACGGGGACGTATACACACCAACATACTGTTTATAAATTAATAAAGGACTGAACCAGTGCGTGTGTTTATTACCGGCATAATGCCTCTCCCAAGGTTTAATTGTATGTTATTGTTCAGTTTTATTTCAAGATTTCTTGCCAATAGAGAAAGAGTGGGTTTCTAACCTAGATCCAAGGTTCCTTCATTAGAATTTCAACATCAACAACAGGGTATTTTTGTTTGTTTGTATGTATGTATGTATGTATGTATGTATGTATGTATGCATGCAAACAAATATGTATACACACACATGCACATACACATCTTCATATGTATGTGTACACACACACACATGTAAATATGTATATATGTATGTATGTAAATTTATATACAAATACAGATATAGTCACATACACATACACTCTCCAACTCACTTGTTTATGTTTACAGACGATAGAAAAGAGCACTTAATGCACAGTGTTTATATTTATTGGAAATTAAATTATAAGTTTATACGATAATTTAAGTTTATATAAGTTATCTTTGTAGGAAATTAGGGTTCATGTTGACATTATTACCTGAAACGAAATTTTTAAAAAATAGTGCAACGGGTATTAAAAAAAGGTGTAGAAAACGAATATGGAAACAAAAATGCGTGGAAAGCAACTGGAAAATGCGGAAAAGTCACAAGATGCATATACGATCGTTCAGGCAATATATGATAAATTGTTGAAGCAAGCCTGATTCTTATTGATCAAGCAGGGTCACGTGGTCGAATATGATGGGGCTGCTGGACTTCTATTGGGCTGGACTTATATAGTGCAATGGAAACACATAGACCAAACAAGTCTTCGAAAAGAGCAGGCATCTTGAATTGCTTGTTACAGATTAGCTGTAACAAGCAATTCGGAACAAAAGCATTTGGAATGAAAGGTCTTTAATTTTCAGGAGTATGGAAGCTGTCTAAAAAGAAATTCCTCCAATGACGGCAGTTAGATAACTTTGTTCTTCGGTTAGGTGATATCGCTGGCTGTTTTTATATAGTTAGAAAAAGCTTATCGTTTTGTCATCCGCTGAAATAGTGGTTTTCGCTGATAAAGCCACCCCATACTCATTGGAATCACGTTGGAATTTATGTATATTTGGTATCTTCTTTTAGCTTTCAGTCCTGGAGTTATTTCTAGAAAGTTAGCTATTATTAAGTTAGTGTTAACATGTATGTTAAACTCCGTAAACATTCATATCAATATCATTCGAAATGTATCTATGACGTAGTTACTTGTATTGTATGGCATTGCTTATCTGTCATCTCTATACAAACTGGATCTACGAAGATGGTACGAACCGGATGAGACGCAAAATAAGATCAAAAGAGAAATTAAAAGCCCGTTGCGTTACGGACTAAGCTTATTGAACCATTGAGGTTACTCGCCGCTAACAAGGAAGTATGCACACACACACACACACATCGGAGACCTCCTTCGGTCACGAATGACCATGAGATTGTACCTAGAAAGTTACCCTCCAAGGCACAAGTCCGGGCAATATGATTTATGGAAGACCAGCAGTCGCCCATGCATACCAGTCTCCCCTCTCCACGCTACCGATGTTATCCAAGGGAAAGGCAAAGGTCGATACAGCTTGGCACCAGTGACGTCGCAACTCATTTCTACAACTGAGTGAACTGGAGCAACGTGAAATAAAGTGTCTTGCTCAAGAACACAACACGCAACCCGGTCCGGGATTCGAACTCACAACCTGATGGTCATAAGTTCGACGCTCTAACCACTGAGCCACGCGCCTTCACATACATACATACATACATACATACATACATGTATATATATATACAGTAAATATCGGTACCTTGTACCACTCTTATGAATTTATATATATATATATATCTTTCTACTTGTTCTACCATACATTTCAGCGCCTCGAAAAACAAACTTGTTTGTTTACATACGGCGTAACCTATACGACATCTAGCGTTCCTGGATGATTCTATAACTTCTTAAATTGCAGAAGAATTTGGCGGTCAGGCTGTTTAGCTTAAATGGAAAAGCATTCTAACCGGATATTAGAGGGATGTGATTTCGATCCTCATGGCTGGCTGCCGACAAATTTTTCTCCTTTTTAAAAAGGAAAAAAAGGATTTTATCCTTTATATTTTAGTGGAAAGTGGGTTATACATCATTAGATGTATCCTGACTTTCCTATATAATATTAAGAATTAACGGAACGCTGAACTCCAGACTATCAACACAAACAACATTTATTCAAGGTGGAATATATACATCTTTAGCTCTTGTTTGTTGAGACGTCTTCTGTGTGTGTGAGCATGGTTGTTGGGACGTTGGTATGTAGATGTGAGCGAGCTGTCTAGCGTAAGTTCGAAAGGTGGAGAGAGACAGCTAAACACGTCCTTGCTCAATCGCTCGCCAGCAAGAAAGAGACAGAATGAAGCGAGAAAGCTTGGTTGTTGAATTCCACGCATGCGTGAGACTACGCATGCGCACAGCGTTACTACAGGGCTCCCTTGCCAGTGCGGAACGCACGATAATATGAAATTTTGTTGGAACGCCTGAGGCAGGATGGCCACTGAAAACCACCCACAAGATGTAGCACAAACACACACAAAGAAAAATGAAAGAAATGAAATGTACACTCGTGTGATACATGCATGCAATGTACAAATTGAAGGAATGAAAGAAAAACATGCAATATGGGCAGTAAATGCCACCTAGTAAAAAACAAATGAGACAATGAGAAAACAAATCGTGGTGACTACTGTCCAGGAACTGGAATCACGGAATGTGAAAGTCTGAGTGTTTGTTTTTACTGAAAGGAAAGAAAATGTATGAGTGCACAAGTGTGTGGGGGAGAAAAAAAAAACAGAACATATTAAAAGTTAAACAAGGAAATTTGGAATGTTAATACGCAGGAAGTCGTGGTCAGTGAGCAGAGCTATAGTTGAGCATCAATGCGAGATTGCGACCGGTTACCTGGTACTAAACATCCAAGTCTGCTAGCTCTGAATGTTGTGCGTGAGTGGATAAATTCCACTCCACAGTGAAGATAAAACCGAGTGTGTTTATATGGTGTGTCCCTGGTGGTGGGGTTGTTGGCGCACGACATTGTGGTAGACAGTACATTGATGGTGAAGACGTCGGCGCAGGAACTGTAATATAGCTGTGTTCTGTATGTATGGTGGTAATGATGATGACAGTGGTAATGATGTCCTGTTGAAACTTGGCGACGTCGGGGGAATGCTTGTAGTTGGTAGTAGTAGTTGTTGTCGTCGCGGTGGTAATCTTGGTTGAACGAAGCTGGTGGCGAAAAGGCTGCTCGGTGATGATGGTGTTTGAAGAGGTGCGCTTTTACAGACGGTCGACAGACAAATCTCTGTATGATCATTAGCGAAAACCGCGAAGAAAAATTTTCTTAACCCAAGATGAAAAAACGACCGTGCGAACTCAAAAAGGAGAAATGGTGACGAATGGAAAAACAGAGGACTCCTTTTATTTAAACGTGTCACACGGTCGAACACAAAATAATATATCATAGATGATATACCAAATAATGTTATACGACGATAACATAAATAGCCAGTAACGAGACGATAAAAGATGATAAACACAACCGTATAAAATGAATAACAAGAGATATTTAGTGTGGCATAAAGATGTATGTGTATGTGAGAGTGTGAATGCGACATATAAGAACATAATAAAAGACAGGCCGTCTATATGTATGTGAGATATTACAGCAGATAGAAAGTCAGTACACGTGAGAGTTTTATACCAAGTTCTTGAGTACACAATTGGAAGTATCGCAGGCTGTAATTCTTGTCTGTTTATTATCGTGGTGAAGCTAAGTCACCTAACAGAATCGAAGAGAGAGATTTGCCGCGGTGGTTTAGTTTGGTGTACATAGTAAGTCGTGTTGACTATGGTTGGAGATGTCGGTGGCGTTGGTGGTCATCGTTGCTTGGTAGTTCAGTCTCCATGGCCGCATTTGTTCTTTAGTCGGGTTCACCAGTTATAGGTTGGTAGTCCAGAATCCATGGCCGCGTTTGTTTCTTAGTCGGGGTCACCACTTTAGTGGAAAGTGGGTTATACATCATTAGATGTATCCTGACTTTCCTATATAATATTAAGAATTAACGGAACGCTGAACTCCAGACTATCAACACAAACAACATTTATTCAAGGTGGAATATATACATCTTTAGCTCTTGTTTGTTGAGACGTCTTCTGTGTGTGTGAGCATGGTTGTTGGGACGTTGGTATGTAGATGTGAGCGAGCTGTCTAGCGTAAGTTCGAAAGGTGGAGAGAGACGGTTAAACACGTCCTTGCTCAATCGCTGGCCAGCAAGAAAGAGACAGAATGAAGAGGGAAAGCTTGGTTGTTGAATTCCACGCATGCGTGAGACTACGCATGCGCATAGCGTTACTACAATATCTATACTGTTCAGTATCTATGCGTTGAATAAAATATATCTTTCTACTTGTTATATATATATATATATATATATATATATATGGTCACTTGATCTGTTATATATATATGGTCGCTCGGACCGTTAGAAATACCAACCATCTTACCCTTTAAAAACGGGACACGTTAGGTAATACAAGTTTAGATATATTGATAGACAGAAAAGTATTGGATGGTCGCGGTTGGAATAACTCGAATGGAGGTAAACAATAGCAATAAACGTTAACCATTGTTGTTGTTATTTCGTCCCAATTCAGCCATGATCAGATTTACAATTAAAAGTATTTCAACTATGATCATGTCATCTTTTCTCTTTCTGGCATAATGCAATATGCGACTATATTATCCGATGTGCCATTCGTATTTCATAAAATACATTAAAAAGTGATTTGACTGAAGATTTGGCTGCTATTTTTAGCAGGTCTCCACTGTTGGCGCAGTGTTAACCATTAATATATCTTGATGTGTTTTATGGGAAATGCTGGAATTTTCACAACCATAACCTATGGGAACCAGACCAAAAAATATTGTATCGTAATTGTTTATCTCTGTAAAGTATTGAATGAACACTCTGTCTATAACAATTAATTTAATTACATCAAGTGATAATAGACCGAATGAAATTACGGATGCATCGAGAAAATTATAATTGTCGTTAATGTTCGGGTCCCTTTCCGGCTTCCGCCAT
Source organism: Octopus bimaculoides (assembly GCF_046866305.1). Classification (NCBI taxonomy): domain Eukaryota; kingdom Metazoa; phylum Mollusca; class Cephalopoda; order Octopoda; family Octopodidae; genus Octopus; species Octopus bimaculoides. Next base: position 161,424,268 of record NC_142928.1, read on the forward strand.
CACCACCAAAATAAAAATAATACATTCGATGTAACACGGATCATTAACCTTTATTTTACTACTTATGGCAATAAATGTATCCGAATATATTTGAAAAAAATATTAACTAAACCTTTCTTTGAGTTGTGAATTACTCGACTCGATAGAAAATAGCGACTAGATTTCCCTTAAATCTCACATTGGTCAATGCAATCTTGAATACTCCTAAAATAGACTGGATGATCCTCGGTGGAATCCCTTCGATCATAGGCCTGCTCAGTCAGGGCTGACAAGGAACTAAACAACAAATAATATTGGTTTCAAATTTTGACACAAGGCAGTAAGTTCGAGGGCGGGGGCTAAGTGGATTACGCGTACAAATGGTACTTATTTTATCAATCTCGGCGGAACTTGAACTCAGAACGTAAAGACAGACGAAATGCCGCTAAGTATTTTGCTCGGCGCGGTAACGATTCTGCTAGCTCGCCGCCTTAACTGCTATAATAATATTGATCTCGAAATTTGGCACAAGGCCAGCAAGTTCAGTGGAGTGAGCAAGTTGATTATATAGACCCTAGTGCTCAAGTGGTACTCATTTTATCGATCCCGAAATGATGAAAGGCAAAGTCCACCTCGGCGGAATTTCAACTCAGAACGTAAAGACGGACGAAAGCTACTATAATAATTATCAAATGTTAATCAACCGTTCAACCCTTTAACATTGATTTCTAAAAAAAAGGCATAAAGACAGATATTTAGAAAGAGAATGGGGGGGGGGGAGAAGAGAGCGAACGAAAACTTAATTAAATCGGTCCCTGTACTCGTCTGGTATTTTAGTTTATCGCTCTCGGAAGGATAAAAGGCAAAGTTGACCCCTCGGCAACATTATAACTCAGAACTTAAAGGGTCGCAACAAAATATCGCATATTTAGCTACGAACAAATATTATGTCGGACATTCTTAACGATTCTGCGAATCCATCGCCCCAGACTTTTAATATTGTTTTTCGAGGGCACAAGACCTGCAAGCTCGGGGTGGGGGTAAGTCGATCACATTTATTCCAGTGTTCAATTGGTACTTATTTCTTATTTTATCGACCCCGTAAAATGCAAGGCAAAGTTGACCTCAGTGGGATTTGAAGTCAGAACGTGAAGACGAATGAAATGCCGCAGAGCAATTCGCCCAGCGTCCTAACGATTCTGCCAGCTCGCCGCTTTCTTCAAACTTTTAATATTCCTTTCTACTAAAGGCACAAGGCCTGAAATTTGGTGGGAGGGGACTAGTCGACTACATCAACCCCAGTGTTCCATTGGTACTTAATTTATCTACCCAGATAAGATGAAAAGCAAATCGACTTCGGCGGAATTTGAACTCAGAATGAAAAGACGGACAAAATACCGCTAAGCATTTTGTTCAGCGTACAAGCAATTCTGCCAGCTCGACACCTTCTTCAAACTTTTAATATGCTTTTCTACTCTAGGCACAAGGCCCCAAAATTTTGGGGGAGGAGTCCAGTCGATTAGATCGATCCCAGTACGCAACTGTTACTTAATTTATCGACCCCGAAAGGTGAAGTCGACCTCGGCGGAATTTGAACCCAGAACGTAATGACAGATTAAATACACTAAGCAATTCGTCTGACGTGCTAACGTTTCTGCCAGTTCGCTGCCTTTCAAACTTCTAATATTGATGACGGTTTTGTTGGCTTGGGGCTGGAACAATGAAACGGGAAATTACATCACTTGAATCACTTCATTAAGAATTGGATCTTCAACATTACTCCAAGAACCAAGATGAGTTGCGAAATTAGATATTAGTCCTGCGGAATTACTTTCTAATTTTCTTTCTTCTTGTCACATATTTTCCATTCAATTTTGTTTATAACGTATGCCATCTTTTGAAAATGTTCTCTTTTTGTCAAGTGGCACGATGATGACTTTTGATCAAAGAGTGCATAAGTTCGTGTTTCATATCAGATTCTGTGCTATTATTTTTTCTTCGGAAACTCTTCCTTTTTGACGACCGACATAAAATTTTATGAAAATTCTCAGAGAAGACAACTGGAAACCAGGCACAAGACTTTTCTTCAATTTCAATCAAAAAATCCTGGTCGAGACTGATACTTGGAACGTGCTCACATTCTACCAATGCCAGTGTGTGGGAGGTATATATTTTCGTGAATGGGTTGCTGGTCATTATTGCTGTTTAGCTCCAGGTCAGGTCTAGAAGACCTATGAGAAGCTAGGCGTTTCACCATTTAGTATATTGCACATCGAAGAGTACATTGTCCAATGTTTCCTTCTTTTAAATCATTAAGGTAGAATTTGAAGGAGATTTAGCTATTTCTAACAGGTTGCGTAAATCCCATACACACTGCATCATCGGTTGGGTATGGAATGCTGGTTATTGTTGTTGTTGTTGATAGAGCAGATTTATGATAGAAATCATTCCAGACATGACCATCTTGTCTCTGTATATACAGGATTACATTTTCCAATGTGACATTTTCTTAATTGGTTTGGTCTGGTGAAGGGTTGTTTCCATAGTCTCCGAGGCAGGTGACATTGGCGTGGTTTATGTTTTTAGAAGACAGAATGTGGTTTTGAAGGAGATTTGCTAGCTACATCTAGCAGGTCGATCGCTCATATGCGTAGAAACTCCCTCGTTGTTTCGTAAAGTACTGAGTAACGGTAAGTCACAAATGCTTTGTAAAAAAAATGTACCAGTCTTAGGGAGAAGACATCTTAAAACTTGTCTCAAAAACGTAACCAAAGCTGAGGGTGGAATTTATTTTCAAGCATCCACCAACCAAAAATAAGATCTCCTGATTCAAGGGGACGACACAAATATTTAACAACAGCAACATTTAGCTATTCTTTATTTTAATATACACATTTCTAATAGCCTTAGATTAAAATACCTGTGTACAACATTTATAATATCAACACAAACATGAGACGATACTAACTCTAAGATTTTTCTCAGAAACTTTTCACAGAGATGTGAAGGTTAAAAACACAGGGCTTCACTCAGAATGCCGGTGGATCAGACATAGTGTTTTGATCTGATTTGCTCCCCTCAGTGACGAATATCTACCTTGATCGTTCTGAGACAACCAAATCAGATCAAAACAGCGTTTGCATACACATTATAAATGTCATAGATACCGGTATTTTATTGTTTATCCATAATTTACAATTTTGTATTTTTGGTCTTTGTTTTTATCTCTTGCTATATATAAGAGGTATTATATACCTTTCTCAGTCTATCGTGGTTTACCAGCTTAAAATGATTAAATAAATAAATATCCATTTTGGTATTCTTCGTCAGATTGGTTGATGGAATGTAATTTATAAAGCGACAAAAGGAAGCTGAATTATTGGCGCATACCAGAGGGAATTTCATGAGGTGAGTTATTTGGACAAAGTTGCCGTCAGGAACAGATAAGGCCAGTAAAGAGAGTGGATCAAGTAATTAAATCGTAAATAATTCATAGTGAGGTAATTCCACTACGATGTTTACATGCCGCAATTTCTTAAAAGCTTTGGTAATATTGAGTGTAATAGAATTGGTTTCTGCATGGTTTTATGAAGCTAATGACCATTCCCAAAGTATGTTCGAATTTTCGAATCCATTCTGATGAAAAGTGAAGAGAGAAATTGAGGATGTTATAAACGATGTTATAAATATTGCCTTCCATTAGCCTAGATTTGGGGGAAAAGGACAGGAGTTAACAACAGTAAGATGGGTCAACGAACTGTTGCCTGCTTTGACGTCTGCGACTAGTTTGCTCACTGTGTGTGTATGTGTGTGTGTGTGTGTGTGTGTGTGTGTGTTTGCGTGCGTGCGTGCGCATGTGTGTGTGTCAGTGTGTGATCGTGCGCACGCGTGCGTGTGTAAAGAAGTGACAGAGAGAGAAAGAAGGTGGGACAGATTGACAAAAAGAAACAAAGAGAGAGAGAGAGAGAGAGAGAGAGAGAGAGAGAGAGAGAGAGAGAGAGAGAACTAGTACAAAAATTGACTTTGTAACATTTTTTAACGGTACGGAAGAATAATAGCGTGTAGACTATTTATTGGGTAAAAGAAAACAACCATTGGATGGGAAAAAGTCGAAGGCAGCCCGTCAGATTCGAACCCCAGACTTTTTACGCCTAAGGAGTTCTGGATCTTTCTGTTTGGCTGCACTTTTTGAAGTTTTTCAAATTTGATGTATTGATGTAATTTTCTACCTTGAATCTCAGGGCCAAATCCACTTGTTCCAGAAAATATTTAAAACAAAAATATTTAAAACAGGCGTAGGCATGGTTGTGTGGTAAGAAGCTTGCTTACCAACCATATAGTTCTGGGTTCAGTCCCACTGCGTGGCACCTTGGACAAGTGCCTTCTACTATAGTCTCAGGCCGACCAAAGCCTTGTGAGTGGATTTGGTAGACGAAAACTGAAAGAAGCTCATTGTATAAATATATATTTATATATACATGTGTGTGTGTGTGTGTGTGTGTGTGTGTTTATCTCCCATCACCGCTTGAAAACCGGTGTTGGTGTGTTTGTGTCCTCGTAGCTTAACGGTTCTGCAAAAGAGAACAATAAAATAATACCATTTCTTCAAAAGAAAAAAAGTAGTAGTGGAGTCGATTCATTCGACTAAAAATTCAAGGTTGTGCCCCAGCATGTCCGCAGTCTAGTAACTGAAACAAATAAAAGATGAAAAATAAAAGAGGTTTAAGGTTTGATAAATTTTATCCAGTCAAAAAGCAGGATTTGGAAGCTGTCATTTTGTGCGTGACGATAGCACGTGTTTTAATATGAAACTGTAAACAAATGAAATATTGGCGGAATTCTGCTTTACGCACGCCATATAACAGCTCATAATTAAAAAAAAATTTTTTTGAATTTTCAGAAAATTTTTGCGAATTTGTATTCTACACGCAGTAATTCATACGATTATGCAAAAAAAAAATTGCTGTGCGATTTAAGGCCTATTTGGCTGTTATTTTTTTAACACATCTCACGACTACCTCATACTTCATGTAATTTTTAGCATTTAATAAGCGAAAAATTACACCCATAAAGAAAACGAATAAACATATTTTGTAGTTTTAAGCATTCAATAAACACCAAAGTTATCAACATATCTATCAAAACACAAACTGTAGTTCAGTTCGAAAAAAAGAGTAAATAGCACATTACAAATGAAATATGAAAATATCAAACTTATCAAAATATCAAACTTAACAAAATATTTATCAAAAAACACAATCACTATGTAGTCCGGTTCATGACAAACCAAAGTTTGCAATGCACTCAAGTAATTGTTTAAACAATCTTCATATCTCCTGCGCCGGGTGCCATGTATCTTTTCTCACTGACACAGAGTTCTTGCGTCCTTTGCAGGAGCACTGTTAGTAAATGTTCCGACCACGAATTGTCTTGTTTGAAAACAGCGTAAACACACATGGTTTAGCGAAAATATCAATTTGTAAACACACGTCCTTTTAATGCTTGGCCTGTTACTATGGAAACAAGCACCTACATGTCTGTGAATTTTGGCTGGCTAAAATGACCAAAAACTTGGAAACTTTAAAAGCTATTAACTCTTTATTATCGATTTACGTCGAAAATGAATTTCATGTCAATAATTACCATACAAAACTACATCAATACACCAAATATGAAATCAATTGGAACAAAATTGAAGAAACCAAAGATCTGGGTTTTTAGCCTTGATGCTGTTATTTATAGGTTTGTCCACTGAGTTCCACTGTTAGAAATATACTTTACACCCCGACGAAGTTTCTCGATTTTTATAATGTAAATATCTTCAGTACACTGTTTGAAAATAACACTGCACTTGCTAGTGGCGAGCAAAAATTTTGAAAGATCCTTTACTCATTTAGCTTCAAGTTACACTTGGCTACGGCAGGTAAAGAACTAAGAGCATCAGCGGTAGTGTCAAACGTAAGCACCAATCCATATTGATTCAAGATGAAGTAGAACTGTTCATGGTACTTTAGTGGTATAGGAGGTATATAATTTGTAGATTATACGTGGGTTGGTGAATAATTATTATGTGACGACAGATGATGCGAGAAAACGCTTAATCCGTCAAGGTTTTGGATACAGGAAAATTGATAATGTAGACAAATAGATATATGTATGCATGTATATATGCATATATATATATATATATATATATATATATATATATATATATATATATAAACAAAAGTAAATGAGTATATGCATATATACGTACAGGTATGTGCATACCGACATCCACCTGTATGTATAGGTGCATATCTGGGTACAGGACATAGCAAACAAACGTAGACGAGAACACACGAGCCACATAGAGAACATTCTACTTCATCAGCTACCCACGTTTCAACACCGGCGTTTCGACGAGCTTCGGGCAGGACGCAACGTTAAAACGGCTCGTCCCATGGATCGCAGATTAAATCTGTATACGCAAATTAAATCTAGCCATGGAGGAATGTAGTGGCGGACAAAAAACAAGACAGGAAAACAAACAGAAAAGGCTTTACGGCCAGACGAGAAAAATTATGTGTGTATGAACGCGATGAGGCACGGAACCGAGAGAGACAAAGTGGTGGCGTGCGTTACTTGGCGAAAGCCATATATATATATATATATATATATATATATATATATGTATATGCTCAATTCCCCCCTCTTCATCTAACTCCCCTCCTCTCTCCTCTCTTCCTCTCACACCTACTTCCTTTCTTCACTTCCACCCACCTCTCCTCTCCTCTCTTGCTCTGACACTTACTTCTTCTCTTCACTCCTACCCACCTTTTCCCTTCCATCCTCTCCGTCGTTACCCACGACTACACATCCCAATCCCACCACCCCTATACATCCCGTCCCACCCCACCCCACCCACACACATCCCACTCGCACATATCCCACCCTCTCCTACATACCCCACACTCTCACCCATTCTACACCCCATCCTTGCATCCCCTCACCCTCGCATTCCCCACACCCCAACACCACCACACCACATCATGCCACACCGCATCACACACCACCACACCACAACACAACATGCTACACATATCACCACACCACCACACCATCACACTACTACACAACACATGACACACCACATCACCACACCACAGCGCACCACCCTGCACACACTAGCATTGACCACTTCCCAGCACGCATACCACATCGCACCACCCTGCTCACACTAGCACTGAGCACGTCCCAGCACCCACACCATCATCCACACACCTGCACATGCATACATCCACACGTCAAGGTCACCAGCCCCTATCCACATGCACACACACGCTCTCACATACACACGCACGCGCACCTTCGTTTTGGTATTACCACCACTTTATTGTCTCCCCTTCTTCCTAGCTCTCCTGTCTGACCACCTCTGTCCGGCCATCGCCATGATTGACCGGTAGCCACTAAAGCTTTTTTAATTCTCTCTCTGTTTATTTTCTCGTGTTCCTTTCTGTTGAAGAGCGTAGGTTCGAAGCGTAAAAGACTTTCTCACCTTCCCGAGCGTTAAACTAATACACCTGTTTGTTGTTTATACACCCGTCTTCGTCTTTTGTTTTTGTTTTTGTAAATTCCAACTATATATATACGCATATATATATATATATATATATATATATATATATATATATATATATATATATATATATATATATATATGTACATATATATATATATATATATATATATATATATATATATATATATATATATATATATGCATATATATGTATATACATATTATATATATGTATATACATATAATATATACATACATACATGCATACATACATACATACATATATATATATATATATATATATATTAGCTGGTGTACCCGGTAATTCCTGGGGGTAAAGATGTTCTATTGAAATGCCTCATTACTCTGATATAAGAAAGCTATTTCGGTATAACTGCCACAAAAGGTGTATTTTCTGTCGCGAAAAAGTACAAAAACTGTCAGCTGGAGGAGGGAGAGATTGTTGGCAAGAGGGGTTTTCGGAGGTTGGCGAGAAAGATTGTTGGAGGTTGATGAGAGAGGTCGTCGGAGGTTGGCAAGAAAGGTCGTCAGAGGTTGTCGAGAGAGGTTTTCGGAGGTTGTGTGAGAAAAGCGCTGTTGAAGTGTTAAGTGAAATTTGGCATTCGAGGATCGAATCCACGCTATGCCTGCATGAAGCGACTACAAATACGTTGTGGAAAAAAAATTTATCTACTATCATGGAGAAAGTGTAAATGTAAAAATGCAGAATTATCGGAGTAATGGGCATTAAAAAAAGTATGTATGTAGAGAAATGTATGAATGGAGAGATTCAAATTAAGGAAGTGCAATAATAATGTCTAGCAGTTCAAAACTGAGTAATGAAATGCAGAACTAGGTCGGCTGATCATGACAATGAAATATCGATCGCATCGCTAGAAAACTGCAGGTGGTATGGGTTATTTCCCTTGGGTTGTTTAAATAATATATTAATAATATGTGTAGATAGGAAGATCCATTGGATGGGCCCTATTATCGATTTTTTCAACAATCTAAGTATGTCACGAGGTTTCCAGGCATGAGTTTCATTAAAATCAATAAAACGATGTAGGAGGAGTTAGATAACAACGCTACAAACAATCACACACCGATTTTCCACATATGTAGTGGATATATATATACATACAACATATATACATACAACATATATACATACATACACACACACACACACACACACACATATATATATATATATATATATATATATATATATATATATATATATATATATATATATATATATATATATATATATGTATATATATTATATTTTATTATTTATGCGCCCTTTTAAAGCCTAGCCAGGCTCATGGGCCCGGTTTCCCGGTTTCTATGGCGTATGTGTTCCCACCAGCTGGACGGGACGCCAGTCCATCGCAGCGTTACTCAAGAAACTGGAAAAAAGTTAGGTCGAAAAAGTACAACAGGGGCCGCCAACACCCCTGCCGGAACCTCGTGGTGCTTTAAGTGTTTTCGCTCTGTCTGGGAATCGAAACCGCGATCCTCCGACCGCGAGTCTTCTACCCTAACCACTTGGCTATTGCGCCTCCACATATATTATGTGTGCGTGTGTGTGTGTGTGTGTGTGTGTGTGTGTGTGTGTGTGTGTGTGCGTGTGTGTAATATAAATAATATATAAATATATGCATATATCCATACATATATGTACATACTTACATCTATATGTAGACATACATGCATATATGAGTATAGATAGATAGATAGATAGATAGATAGATAGATAGATAGACATACATATATATACATAGACTCATAAGAGTGGTTGTGTGGTAAGAAGCTTGCTTACCAACCATATCGTTCCAGGTTCAGTCACACTGCGTCGCACTTTGGACATGTATCTTCTACTATAGCCTCGGGCAGACCAAAGCCTTGTGAGTGGATTTGGTAGACGGAAACTGAAAGAATCCCGTCGTATATATATGCGTGTGTGTGTGTGTGTGCGTGTGTGTGTGTGCCCCCCCCCCCATCGCATGACAACCGATGTTGGTGTGTTTACATACCCGTAGCATGTGGTTCGGCAAAAGAGATCAATAGAATAAATACAAAGCTTACAAAGAATAAGTTCTGGGGTCTATTTGTTCGACTAACACCCTTCATGGCATGGTTAGCATGGCCGCAGTCAAATGACTGAAACAAGTAAAAGAATAAAAGAATAAAAGATTTTTTGTTTTTCAAAGCATAGTAGTTATTCTGTCGGTCTCTCTTGCCGAACTGCTAGATTACGGTGACGTAAATTCATCAACACCAGTTGTTTAACGGTGATGGTGGGACAAACACAGACACAAAGACACACACAGGCATATATACATACATACATACATACATACATATATATATATATATATATATATATATATATATATATATATATATATATATATATATATATATATATATATATGTATATATATATATATATATATATATATGCGAAGCATACTTATACAGACGAAGTAGAAGTAAAAAGAACAAACTAGCTGCATATTTGTTGTATAATTGCATCTAACCCGTTCATATATTCGATGACAAGCAGTGAAAATAATTAACATTTTTGGAAGTCTTTTAACTTTTATATGTGCGTCAGCAGTACAGCTCTCTTCATGTTGGTTTGGAACATGAGTTTCTGAGTAGCAATTATACACACACACACACACACACACACACACACACACACACACACACATATATATATATATAGTGATTGCTCCACCTTCACAGGTTATTGCTGTCTTTTTATGCTTCCTATATGTCAGTGGCATTTCTGACTTTCTGTCCCATTGCAGATCTGCGTGATTTGAAGCATAGGAGACAGACGAAATTTTAAGGTGGAAGGTTAGTCATTGACATCGATTCCAGTACTTTTGACTGGTATTTTATTCTTAGTAAAACTGTAAAAACATTATTTACCGTTCGTTGACATCTTGCATTTTGGCTTCTTGTACATTCTATGCATCGATAAACAATGCAAATTTTAGCCTTAGTCTGGTGTGTAATCGAATACACATTCGCAAATAGAAATACGTCTTGCTTTTCTTTAACATATCTCTGCGTAAGAAACAAGAACTGTTTCGAGTCCTAAGAATTATAGCGCCGGTTACCCAGTTTCCATGGCCTATAAGTGAACGTGATCACAACATTCCTCCAGAACTGGACACCAGTCTGTTGCAAAGTTCACCTCTGAGTGAACTGGAGCAACGGGAAACGAAAACCACAACGCAAGCCTGGTCCGGAAATCGAAACCACAATTTCGCGATTGTGAGTGCAACACCCTAACTGTGAAGACCACGCACCCTGATGTCTCTGTGTGAGCAGGATTAATTTTACGAATTAAATACATTTTTGTGTCACAACTTCCGCATCCGGTTTTACAATTTTCGAAAAAAATTAGCTTAGTCAATAGCAGCGCCATACATATGCGTGTGTGTGTGAATATATATATTTATATATAGACACACATATACATGTAAGTACACACACACACACATGCAGACGCGCGCGCGCATGCATATGACAGGCTTCCACACTGTTTCTGTGTCTCGAATTCACTCATGGGGCATTGTTTGGCCCCGAGCTATGTTAAAAGACACTACCTAAACTGCTATGCAATGGGACTGAATCCCAAACCAGGAGTTTGCCAAATGAGCTTCTTAACCACAAACCTTTTTATTTTATTAATATTACTTTATTTCTGTTTTTATTCAACTTACTTTTATTTTTATTTTTTACAAACATAGGCGTAGGAGTGGCTGTGTGGTAAGTACCTTGCTTACCAACCACATGGTTCCGGGTTCAGTCCCACTGCGTGACACCTTGGGCAAGTGTCTTCTACTATAGCCTCGAGCCGACCAAAGCCTTGTGAGTGGATTTGGTAGACGGAAACTGAAAGAAGCCCGTCGTATATATGTATATATATATATATATATATATATATATATATATATGTGTGTGTGTGTATATATGTTTGTGTGTCTGTGTTTGTCCCCCCAACATCGCTTGACAACCGATGTTGGTGTGTTTAAGTCCCCGTAACTTAGCGGTTCGACAAAAGAGACCGATAGAATAAGTACTAGGCTTACAAAGAATACGTCCTGGCATCGATTTGCTCGACTAAAGGCGGTGCTCCAGCATGGCCACAGTCAAATGACTGAAACAAGTAAAAGAGTAAACAGTTAACCTGGGACAAAATATCCAATTTGTCCTCCTTTTCTAAAAATGTAGATCGTGATTTAGCACATTGAAGTTCCGTCGTTGAGTTGTGGACACTTTTTTGCTTGCTTTCCATAATCGAGATGTATAAGACATCTCAGTCTCTTGCATATTAAAAAGATATTCAAGAATTATCTCTTATTCTTACATGAAGAAGCAAACAAAAAAAAGGAAGAAATAATATACTTCAGAAAGTGAAATTATCAGTACGACCCACACAATAAGCATTATTCTCCTTCTTATTGATGCTTGTGTAAATAGCAATATCCATGAATAATCTTTTGTTCATGCACTGAATATATCTTCTCTTCAGTCCACTGAGTCTAAATCTGACAAAAGGTACTTTAGATACTGTCACGTAGAAGTTGTACTTCAGAAGTTGTGTCATATTCTAAATAATTTTTAGTTCTTTACCAATTCGAACGCTGATTACTTTCGCATGATTAAATAATATATATTTCATTTATTTATTCCCCGCTTTTTACCTTCTGTATTTTTATCATCGCGTTTGATTAATCCGATAAGGAAATTTATGATTTTTAGTTTAATTTGAGTCTCTACGCTTCGCCTGAGTGGAGCAGTGAGGAATGAATTAGTCTTTGCTTGGCAGAAGGGTTCCACCTGCAGTCTTTTGCCAACCAGAATCACTTTAAGCTGGCTTCAGCTGTCATGCCCATTTCTTTAGTGACTTTTTTCATCTGTCTGGGTTCTAGACCAATTTCCTGCAGGAAATAACGCACCGACCCATCTCGAAAACTGCAGCAGCTGACTTCAGTAAGGAATGAGTCTGCGTAGCATCCCTTGTCAAGGCACTCGTCGATCAAGCCCCGATATCTGATATACTCTGGTTGGTGAGAAATGTCGAGTCTGTCTTCCCAGGGTACCGTAAATTCAGCTACGATGATTGTCTCGGCAACTCTCGAGAGCAGTATCATACTTAGTCAGAGTAATGCATCCACTACCTCCGCAAAAAATTCGAGTCTGTCCTTCAGGTCCAGTTGCATCACCCAGTCTGAGGCTGTATGCAAAATAGAAAACAGGCTCCCTACTGCTGTTTTCGTCTTCTCGTTGTTGTTTAGCAAGTGTCTTCAACTATTGCTCTAGTCTAACCAATTTCATGTGAGTTATTGAATTTGGTAAACGGAAAAGGTAGAAGCATGTCATGTATGTGTATGTGAGTGTGTTTTTGTGTGTGTTTGTATGTAAATAAGCATGTATCGTGTGTGTGTGTGTGTGTGTGTGTGTGTGTGTGTGTGTGTGTGTGTGTGTGCGTGCGCGTGCGAGGGTGTGTCTGTCAAGTCACTTGAGAGGTCTCTGCTGAGTGCTGCTGGTAACAGAATCCAGTACAACCTGTTGCATAATCGGGTCTCTCACTGGATGCTTGATTGAAACCCAACAGGACTAAAAAGAAGACCTGTCAAAGGACGGATGAACCAGCCCTCAGGAATTATGGGTTGGTGTCTGGTATGTTGAAAGATCATTGGGAGTGAGGCACTACTCAGCTTTCTTTCTAGGAGAAGGTTACGCTGGTATAAAACCAAATATACAGGGAATGGCATTAAACATTTTGGAGATGTTTTGTTTGCGCTTGATATCATGGTGCTTGCACATTCCTAAGACTGCGATCCATATTGGCACAGATCTTGCCCTGGCTTGTCTTTGGATAATGTCAATAGGATAGAGGAGGTTTGTCAGGTGTTGTACAAGCCTCATTGGATCTAAAATTTTAGATTACGCGATCGCCAGCCAGGCGACTTTTCGATACCCGGTCGAGTAAAAGAGCCCCGCGTTAAGCATAGAAGCCGCGGGCGTTAGCCCGGGTGAAGCCGACCGCGGGTGCAATAACCCTATGCAGAGACATTACTGACATTTTGCATGAGCAATGGTCAGTGATGGTCTTCTTCGGTCACGAGTGGCCAACTATCATATACAATGTATGTACGTATGTGTGTGTGTATGTGCGTGTGTGTTCGTCCCGTCATCGCTAGACAGCCGGTGTTAGTTTACGTTTCTGTAACTTTACCGATAGTATAAGCACCAAACTTTAAGGAAATACTAGAGGGCGCGATTTGTTCGACTGACCCTGCAAGCCGGTGCTCCAACACGACCGCCGGCCAATGATTGAAACAACTAAAAGAGTAAAAGCGTAAAATGATGTACTAAAGGCAACATTTTTCTAATGCATCCATTAGTTTTTAAGACATTAGTGTATGATGATTTGAAACATCTTCGAGCTTTTCCAAGATCTGTCTATCAGAACTTCGTGGCTCTCATTTCCCTGAGCACACGTAGACCGTACGAACGAACATTATATAATCATTTCCAATGTAGTGTCACCTTCTGTTAATGTCGTATAAATAGAAATTAAAAGCATTAACAGTAGTAAAAGTAACAGCGGCAGTAGCATTAGCAGTAGCAATAACGACAGCTTTCTATTTCGAAGTTGAGCAGCAATTGTAAGCTGTTTTGACTAACTACTTGATTGTTCAGGATGATAGACAGACATATAGATAGATAGATAGATAGATATAAAGACAGAGAGATAGATAGAGGTAGGGGTAAAGAGGGGGGAGAGAGAGAGAGAGAGAGAGAGAGAGAGAGAGAGAGAGAGAGAGAGAGAGAGAGAGAGAGAGAGAGTTTTTACTTTCTTTGTTGTTTGTCCTATGAGTGAATAAAAAGAGAAGACTAACTGAAAACCACTAAGTGACCAGCGATAGCTGTCAGAGTGACGCCACTGTTTGTCGGAGAGAACGAGACTAAATGACTACGATGAGATAGGTCGTCGACTTTCAAAAATAAATAGAAAACAAAATGGAAAAAGAAAAAGAACGAAACAAAAACAAAAAGAAAAGAAAAAACGTTGAACAGTAGTAATTCTAACGGTATCAAAAGAAGCCTGTATGTCTGCTGCTACAAACTACACTCGCTCATTCACTTAGACACACGCACACGCACCCACATACGCATACACTTGCACACACACACATACTCACAGAGCAGCCCACACGCACAAACAGGCAGTCACATGCGTATGCACACACTCTTTCACATGCAGGCACGTACACACGTATACACGCATACACACAGACACACGTATACCCACAAAATTACAATGTGAAGATATGTGTGTGTGTGTGTGTGTGTGTGTGTGTGTGTGTGCGTGCGTGTTTCCTTGTGAGTGTGTGACTGTAGGCGTGAATGTGTGCATGTGAGGGAAGGTGTCTGAGTGAGTATGTAAGGGTAGGTGTGTACTGATGGCGGCTCTCTGTCTGGCTATACCAGACAGAAAAAGCCAGACGGACGGACGAATAAACAAAAGAGAGTGAGAGAGAGAGAGAGAGAGAGAGAGAGAGAGAGAGAGAGAGAGAGAGAGAGAGAGAGACAGCGAGAGAGAAAGAGCGTGAGAGAGAAAGAGAGCGAGAAAGAAAGTGTGTGCGTGCGTGTGTGTGTGTGTGTGTGTGTGTGAGTGAGTGTGCGTATAAGAAAATATCCAAATTACATAGTAACAATAATGAAAAAGGAGGAGTGACTAAGAAATGTAATAATAATATTCCTTTCTACTATAGGCACAACGCCTGACATTTTAACGGCAGGGGGTTTGTCTATTACATTGATCCAGTGCTCAATTGGTGCTTATTATCGATCCCGAAAGAAGAAAAGGTAAAGTCGACCTCGGCGGAATTTGAATTCAGAACGTTAAGCCAATAGATAATATGGTATTCAAATTTTGGCATATGGCCAGCAATTTTAAAGGGAGGGTGGGGTTGTCGATTACATAGATCCCCAGTGCTCAACTGGTACTTATTTTATCGATCTGAAAAGGATGAAAGGCAAAATCGACCGCAGCGGAATTTTGAACTCAGAATGTAAAGCAGGTAAATCATAATATATTTTTTTAAAGACCTAATATAAACACAAGGTCACATATTTTGTGGTAGGGAATAGTTAATTTAAATTAATCCTCATGTTTACATACAAGACCCAGGAATGCGTCTTATATGTAAATTGGTTTATCTAATAACTAAACACCACTGTATGCGGAGGCTATATAAGCAATGTGTTCGGAGGCAAAGGTGGGTTAGATAAGTGCTGAAGAAGGGACGACAACCCTCGGAATATGACATATATACTCATTACCCACTTTTGTCTTCGATCACATTATATGCTTACATCTGACGTTTCGATACGAAGCGTTATAGCAAAAATCAGTGCTGGCTATAAGTTCTATAGAATATCTGAAGAAATAACCTTAACAAAATAATCCTAAAGTATCACTACCAAAACTTTCTCTATCGACCTGGCAGACGAAGTCAACCACCGCACATTCTGAACTCATTTCGTATTGAGCCACGCTGTTGTAACTGTCCTACGGAAAGTAATGCATATAATTGAAGTAGTGTCTTGTAATATAAAAAAGAAAGTAAGAACGACGTTTCAGACGCGTTAGTTCTTCTTCTTCTTCTTCTTCTTGGAGAGTGAGAGAGAAAGAAGAGAAATTCATCATACTAGGACGCAAAATCGAAGATTTATACGATAGCCAACCGCTGTGATATTTGATTTCCAAGCACAACAGGCCGTAAATATACTCTCCACTCTCTTCCGATTCATGTTATCCTTTTTCTATCGGCAGTGATTTTGCAGAATCGTTCGTTACAGCACAGGATAAAATATCTTACTGTGTTTGTTCGGGTTCTTCGCATTCTGAGTTCAAATCTTGCCGAGGTCAACTTTCCTTTTCATCCTTTTCAGGGTCGATAAATAAAGTACGCGTCCAGCGTGATAGATTGGCAGAATTATTAGTGACTCAAACGAGATAACTTGTGATATGTTTCTGATTGTTTGCATGCTGAACTCTTGAGCTTAATACAAGCATTTGGCACCTTGGATACCCCTCTTGAAGTATCCGAGCCAGGTCTCTAGTTTGAAAATGTCTTTCTCCTTTTCTCTTCCCAGAAGCCTCGGAGGCCCTGGGTGAAAAAAAAAATGGAAAACAAACGGGCATGAGCTCTGTTCGTCCTTCTTCTTCAAAAAGGTAACGAAACAAAATGTTGTTTAATTAACATGACTTCTAATTATTACTTAGACTATTCATTAAAGCTTCATCCATATGCAAATTTTGTATTTATTTGATTCTCTGTCAGTTGAATTTCTAACAGATGTCATACGTGATTTTGTACGTGTCCATCTTTGTAACACCTGTTAGGAAATGAAACACGTATAAACGGGGAATAAATAATGTCCCAAAAAGTTTTGTAATCTCCTATTTTGATATGTAATTACTCTGCTAAAACTATTTTCAGTATCTCTCAATTCCTATGCATGCCTCTCGCAAATACAACATCTACATACCATATTCCAACACTCCAAAATAGTATGTAGATGTTGTATTTCATTCTTCTTCTTCTTCTTCTTCTTCTTCTTCTTTGTTATTTGATGACAGAAGAAGGAGAGAGAGAGGTAAGAGGGATTAGGAGGGGTGGATGAAGGGATGAACGCCAGGGACTTTAAAATAGGAGAAACATCAAAATATTTGATGTTAAATAAGTTCATGTCGAATTAGCGGTTGTGCCAAATAGGTCTCGTACCCATCATTTTAGTAACGAACGGGACTTTCCCCCCCGAAAACATTCATTTGGTACCAAATTTGTTGGTGATGCATTCAGCAAATATTTTAACCCATATTTAAGGGTAATATTCAACTCTATGACTTTTCAATGACATATCTTGCTTTGTTTTTTTCTTTTGTTTTGTTTTGTGTGTGTGTGTTTTTAAATTAATGTTAGTATTTAATAAGTCTTTCTTATTATAAGCACAAAGCCTGAAATTTGGCGGATAAGGGTATTTCGATTACACCAACTACTGTGCTCACCTGGTACTTATTTTATCGACTCGGTGGAATTTGAACTCGTTCGAAATGCCTCTAAGCATTTTGTCCGGTGTGCTAACGATTCTGACAGCTCACTCACTCGCTTTAATAGTGGTTTCAAATTTTGGTACAAGGCCAGCAATTTCAGAATAGGAGATAAGTCGGTTACATCGATCCAGTGCTTAACTGGTTCTTATTTCATCGACCCCGATAGAATGAAAGGCAAAGTTGACCTCGGCGGAATTTGAACTCAGAACAGACAAAATGCCCCTAAGCATTTTGCTCGGCGTGCTTAACAATTTTGCCAGCTCGCCGCCTTTCTGACATTTGATACTGAAAGGATTTATACAACGGAAGTATTCGATAACGAAACTATTAATACCCTTAATCATATCCTCGATATCCTTCCATATTTAAAGTTGTTGACTGTAAATCGACAGGAATCGTGCTCAGCGGTAGTGTCAAACGGATTAATGATAGCAATAAAAATTTAATTAAAAATTATGATACCATATTTAATTAAAATAGATAGCATTGCAATATTACAATATTATATTTACAAAATAATGGAAAATTTATATGTAACGATCATTGTACCAAATGTTCTCTCAAATGATTTCTCTGCTTCCTGGAGAGCAGAGTGATTAATTATCTCAGTTGAGAGCGCGTTAAATCGATAATCTGAAGGTCTCTGGTTCGATCCTGAGTCTTAGAAATTTTATGAGGCTTCTGTATTTTTCTTAAAATTATTTCTGAAGCAGATTTCTTAAAATTATTTCTGATCCAGATTTCTTTAGTTTGATTTATTTATCGAGTGTAATAGAAGAAGTAAGTAACTTAGCGGTTCGGCAAGTGAGACCGATAGAATAAGTACAAGGCTTACAAAGAATAAGTCCTGGGGTCGATTTGCTCGACTTAAAGGCGATGCTCCAGCATGGCCACAGTCAAATGACTGAAACAAATAAGAGAATAAAAGAATATATATATATAAATTAGATAGATAGATAGACAAACTTACTTGGAAATGGATGTGTGGCGTTCAATCATATAATAATATAAATAATAGGCGTAGGAGTGGCTGTGTATATTATTAAGTATACAATTAATAATAATATTAGTGGCTATTCAAAGTGTGAACTGTGCAGGCAAATTAAAAAACTTTTTAATTCTTATCGCTTGCCCGATTTTTCACCATGCTTGTTCATAAAGTGAGTTCTCTGCGGCTTCCGAAATCATTTGACTTCTATTTCTAGCTAAGCTGGTACTATTCCAGTACCATCATATGTGTGTGCGCGTATGTATTAATCGAAGTGTACAGTATTATGTATATTCATTACAGTTGATCTTATCAATCGGTTTCGCACAAGCGTTTCAACGAAGTGTTAGATAACCGAATAATGTGACCCTGTGCTCTTCAGAGATGGTAGTTATGGAATGAAATATGGCGACTCCTCTCTATTGTTGGAGGTGAAAAGATACGTCCAGTTTGTGATTGCTGTGAAAAAGACGACGGAACGAATCGGGCAAGGTTAATTTAAACGTTTTATCTCTTGGCATCAGAAAACCGCTTGTAGGGATGAAAAGTGCATATGGGAAAAGTGTGTATGTTTTAGATTTGGTGTTCTTGTAGAGTTGTAATGTATGCAGTGATACTATATATATATAGCGTTTTGGTGGGGTGAATGGAAGCAAAGCCGTATAAGCATATGTGTGTTCATTTGTGGTTTTTTTTTTTGCTTTTTTTTGTCAATATCGCCAGCCCTTCAGCTTCGGCCCTCTCACTACCAAACCTGGGAATCCGGCAAAGAGCTTGACCAGAACATTGACGAACGCACTTAGAGACACTCACGCGCCATAGCACGGCGGACATCTGCCCAACATAGCCTTTCCCACCTCCAATATAAGCCCCTAAACATATTGTACCCCTACATACACTCAATATCTACATAAATGCTCTAGAGAATTTAACCAAAGAATTTAACCAAAACATAAGCAAAAGAAGTTTTTAAAATTCATAATCTGGTTCTGTATTTCTTTTGTATCTTTTTTTTTTTGTTAACCCTGCTCTTGCTGTTGCTGCCGTTCCTTTTGTTTTTTTAATTTTTTTATGCTGTCCTTCTTTAAGTCCAAGTCTACTCCGATTAGTGAGACGTATGACAGTTTGTCATGAGTAGGTAAAGCTGTAAGGAGACGCACAGATTTCAATAATGAAATTAGTTTTTAAACCTTTGAAAAGTTTTCCAGTTCTGCGGAAAACGAAGAATTACATTAATGTAAAGTTTATTTTGTTTCCACATTTAAAAAAAAGAGAGACTAGAAGGTAAAAACTTTAGTTCACTAATATTTTACGGGATGTCTGGTATTAGTTATTTTGAGAACGTCCGACCTAAGGCACGTAAATAGAGGGCTGAATGATTTGCTACGAACCCAGGATTAATGTTTCCTTGTTAAGTATTTATCATTCGACCGAATTTCCAGTTATCATACGTTCTTCTTTCTTTCTTTTTTTTTTTTTTTGAAGCAAAATATATCTAAGACTACATTATTTAGGACTACATTATCATTTTCGTTTGAAGACGATTGTGTGTGATTAAAGGGCGATTTATCTACTGTTTTCAATATAGGTCTAATGACTGCGTATATGTTTCTTCATTGGCTCATAGCCTAGTTAGTTTTCTTCGTAAGTTTTAAAGAACCCTTAATGAAGTCTTATGGTGACTATCATCCACTTTTATAACTATTGACGAGCGAATCTAGAAAACAATTTCAGTAACTTTTGTGTATAATAATCATACTTCATTCTGTTATCTACAAAGAGTGTAATGTTATATCGTGTGATGTTAACAAATAAATGTCAATTGACTCATTTAAAGCCAGTTTAGCGGAATCTAGATGGCACGATGAAAAAAACATAAGTTAATAATCGCGGAAAAGTTTAACATACAATAACAATCGATTTTCCTTTGAAGACTAGATAAGAAAATATTGAATGGGCAAAATAATGATCGGCGAGAGGATGCAAAGATCATTGAAATCAATTTGATGACATAGCGGTATCGCGTTTTGGAAATATTAACATAGGTGTCGGTATGGCTGTATGATTAGGAAGTTCGCTTCGTAAGCATTGAAATTTCGTATACAGAAATTATACAGGAGCTTGTATATATGTATGTATGTATGTATGTATGTATGTATGTATGTATGCATGTGTATGTGTGTACGTATGTGTGTATGTAGTATGCACTAATGCATGTATACATGTACGTTTGCATGTATGTGCATATATATATATGTATATATATATATATATATATATATATATATATGCATGTATATATATATATATATATGCATGTATATATATATATATGCATGTATATATATATATGCATGTATGTATATATATATGTATGTATGTATGTATTTATTTATTTATATGCATGCATATCTATATATTCACACACACACACACACACACACACACACACACACACACACACACACACACACACACACACACACACACACACACACACACACACACACACACACACACACATAAGCATACGTATAACTTGAGGGTAGGAAAAGAATGTAACAGAAGTTTAGATCACAAGAGATCAAAAAAAGATCGATTGAGGAATGTTCATAATGGTTGTGATATATGTTGGTATTCTCCCGGAACATTTATGACTCCGTATTATCTGCTGAAGATGGAATGGATTGCCACCAAAATGCTGGCCATGGACTCCTTGCAGGGAATGGCACCAACTGCACATCTATTCTTGAAACAACTGTAAGGTAACACGTGCACATTTTCCTTATCTAGCTTTAGATTCTACTTACGACAACCTGCCTTAGCCTACAATCTAATATCAATAATACGGCCTTATCTTATAAGAGTTCCCGGAGAATACCAGCATAAGTCATAATTATAAACTCAACCTATTTTTTATCGATGTCTAGTGATCTAAGCTCTTGTAACACTCATTTCTACCCTCAAGTTATATCGATGCATACATAAATGTCATAATCTGACCTAATACCACTCGTTTGCCTGTTTGTACCATTATACATCTACCAGTTCGAATGAGACACTGCCTACAGCCAATCTTCAGTAGGCAGCTTTAGACGTCGTCGTCGTTCTCGTCCCCATCAGAGGAGAGGGGCAGTTGCATCGCCCTGCATTAGTTGCATTTCAAGCTTGAGTTTAGGCAGGAAGTCTATTTAAGTAATAATTATATGTACAACATTATATATAGGAATGTGAAGGTGCATGGCTCAGTGGTTAGAGCGTCGAGCTCAGTGGTTAGAGCGTCGAGCTCAGTGGTTAGAGCGTCGAGTTCAGTGGTTACGATCGCGAGGTTGTGAGTTCGAATCCCGGACCGGGTTGCGTGTTGTGTTCTTGAGCAAGACACTTTATTTCACGTTGCTCCAGTTCACTCAGCTGTAGAAATGAGTTGCGACGTCACTGGTGCCAAACTGTATCGGCCTTTGCCTTTCCCTTGAATAACACTGGCGGCGTGGAGAGGGGAGACCGGTATAGATGGGCGACTGCTGGTCTTCCATAAGCAACCTTACCCGGACTTGTACCTCGGAGGGTAACTTTCTAGGTGCAATTTCATGGTCAGTCATGACCGAAGGGGGTCTCAGCATATGTACGTCATCAAATGTACATGAAAATTATACGTATGCATATATACAGACATGTGTATGTGTGCTTGTGTGTGTGTGTGTTTGTTTGTGTGTTTATTTGTTTGTTTGTTTGTTTGTGTGTGTGTGTGTGTGTGTGTGTGTGTGTTTATTTGTGTGTGTGTGTGTGTGTGTATGTGTGTGTGTGTGTGTGTGTGTGTGTGTGTGTGTGTGTGTGGTCGTCAGAGATCAGATAACCAAGTATCTGCTACTGATAACCATATTAACCAACTCAACTTCTGCAATGTCGGTTTGTCACGACTAAACTGGCAACACCACCAAACCTACTTGTTGAATAAGATGATCTTTGGATACTCTGCAGAATTAAAAGCATGTCAAAGAACGTCAAAGTGTGGATAAGTTGACGAGTTGATATGATTGACAAAAAGCTTCTAAAGTTTTGTTTGACCTACTAAATTCGTCTCTCAATTTAACACCTCCAGCTGGTGATTGGGTACCTTCAGCGAAGTTCACTCTTCTCCAAGCATTTAGGCCAGTCTCCAGTTTGAGGATACCTTCCTCTTTTTCCTCCGAGTCTCGAGGGCTTAATGAAGGTTCTCGATTACTGCTTTCCCGCCTAATTAAACGAAACAGCTGTCCAATGAATGAATCTCGCTACGAGTGTAATTTTAACTAATTGAAATGTTTTGGTGCAGTAGATTAAAGTGTAGACATGGATCGTTTTGCGACTACACAACTTCAGGTTCAGTTCCACAGTGCAGCATTTTGGGCTGGTTTTTTCTACTACAGCCCCGGCTGTCCAATACCTTGTGC
The DNA here is from genome assembly GCF_046866305.1 of Octopus bimaculoides. Classification (NCBI taxonomy): domain Eukaryota; kingdom Metazoa; phylum Mollusca; class Cephalopoda; order Octopoda; family Octopodidae; genus Octopus; species Octopus bimaculoides. Next base: position 161,447,388 of record NC_142928.1, read on the forward strand.
GTGAATTTGGTAAACGATAACTGTATGGGAGCCCGCCGCGTGTGTGTTTGTGTGTGTGTGTGTGTGTGAGAGAGTGTGTGTGTGTGTGTGTGTGTTGTGTGTGTGTGTGTGTGTGTGTGTGTGTGTGTGTGCGTTTGTGTGTGCGTGCGTGCTTTTATGTTTGTGTCTGTCACACACTCTCTGGTTGCTTGTCATCTGGAGTTGGTTTATTTAAGTCGCCGTAACAAGCGGTTGGGCAAAAGAGACTGATAGAATAAGTTTCAGGATGGTGTTTCAGCATGGCCGCAGTTCAATGAGTGAAACAAGTAAAAGATAAGACAACAAGTTAACACCAACCTCACCGGCAGGAGATAAGCGCTTCGATTTCTATCCCTAGCTCTGTATTAAGGTTATGGCCGTCCCTATCTACCGAACTTGTAATGAGTATTACAGAGTAAAAACAACTTACAGCTCTAAACAACTACAGCCACGGAAAACATATGAGTATGTTCATAAGCTTTCAGCGGTATCGTGTTCAGATTACATTCATGACGAATTAAAGAGGTTATTCGATCTTCCAGTACATAAACACATCTCCGATAATTCACACTAAGCCATTTTAAGAAAGGAAATACAAAGGAAAGGAAATACAAACTGGATAATTTATTCTCGATACAATATGTCTTGAAAAAATTGGGGAACGGTCACGACTGCAATGCTTTTGATCATAGGTCTGCTCGATTCAAGAAAACAAATGCTAAAGAACTACAACAACAACATTCGTTTCTAGGACACCTATTGCCAACGTAAAAGCAATATACCATTTCATGAATCTCAAAACTATGGACACATAAATTACCGCATTAACCAGTAAAACTTTGCGATGAGTATATAACACAGCGCGTCCATAAGAAATATAAACTCACGATTCTACAGTAATTGGGGTATCAATGATGTATATACATTTAGTATGTTACATAGATGGCTATTTTAATTTAAATACCGCCTCAATTGCATATACCGGATTTATATTCGGTCGAGCAGCTGTTCGCAACGCCAGTGAATGTTTTATTCTTTGTTTCCTACATCGGAAGCGACGAACTCCCGTGCAGATAAGCGGCGAGCTGCGAATACACGTCATCGAAAAGACTCCAAAAGGCCGAAATGCATCTGGTCTTCTCATTGGTGGCTGCTGGGGTAATGTATCGTCTCCATTTGATATTTATTGTTTTTAACACTGCACATCTGTAAAATATGTTATTTCAGGATTAATACCGCTGTAACTGGCCTATCAATGGTATATGTACATATACATATGAGTGTGTGTACATATATATATACTCACAGAGGAGGAGAAAGAGAACATCATTGGAACGACGTGCAACAAAAAAGATAATAGTTATATAAATCAAATTCTTCATTCGTGATTGTTAAATCTTTGTAATATGAAAGTTCTTTAACAAATGACCGTGGATATAGTAAACTAAAATTAGATTAGTACTTCATTCATTAAGCCTAAATTACATCAATATTTGATAATACTTAATAATGTAAACTAAATTAAATTAATATCCAATTGAAGTGTGTAATTTCTCGTGAAAAAGCTAATTACTTGAAAAATAACTTCTTCTAACAGCTTTCTATAAGAGATGAAACATTGATATAACATTAATAATCGAAAGAACGAATAATATAAAAAGTAATATCAACGAAACTAATCATACACGTGACTTTGAATGATGATGATGATGATGATGATGATGATGATGATGATGATGATGATGATGATGATGATGATGATGATGATGATGATGATGATGATGATAGCAAAAATACAACTTAAGCTACAACTCGCAAGAAATGGAGAATTATATGTGAAGATATTTTCCTTATTTATTCTTATATATAGGATAACTGAAAAATTTCTTCGGAAAATCAGCAAAAATGTGTGAATGAAAACTGCTTCCATAGCTTAAAACTCTACTTCACTTCACTTCCTGGAGACTTGTAAATAGATAAACAAATAAGTAAATCTTGAATGAATGAATGAATAATTGAGAAAAGTAAGCGGAAATAGAAGTGAGAAATATGATATATATTTTATTTTATTAATGTATTTTATATGATTAATTTACGTAGCATATATGGAATGAACTGGAAACAGTTAGGTGGAAAGTAAAAGATATCACTGAAGAACTGATATTACTGAAAGAAATAGTTCAATACTGCATCTTTAAGTTAATATTGGGCGAATATTTATTCTCATTTTTCCTTCTAGTCAGTTGTCGAGCCGCAATTGTTTATCGTTTATACCATGGTTGCAATGACTGCATATAAAATCTGCTGCATGATGTCGATACAGAGGGGAAATATAGATAAGGAAAGATAAGGTATATAAAAAAAAATAAGAAGAAAGAAATCCTGGATGATGTGCAGTGAGCGAGTTCGTGCAGAAATGTTGCGTAGCCAGCAAAATCTGAAAAGCAGTCTTCCATATTAATAATTGAAGAAGCAAAGAAAGTATGTAATATGACGATGAGGAAGGAATTGAAAAATGTTTCAGTAACGGAAAGTTTTCTGTGTTAATGTATTTGGTATGTGTGTATTTGAGCCCTTATTACTATATCAAATCCTCGAAACTGAAGCTGTTGCTGGCTCTAATGAAATACATCCAAGTCTTCTTGTATGGACTAGATAATATTAATATAGGCTTTCAAAATGAAACTCAATATAGTGGCTCAGATTGTTAACGTTAATATCGTTCATAAAAAAAGGTACGATATGAAACATTTTGTTGTTGTTGTTAAACAACATGTTGAATCACTATTAGTAGAAGGTGATGATATTACTAAAGAAGACGATATTGTAAGCTCAGAAAATCATTGAAGAAAAGAAAAATAAGTGTCGCGAAGTGATAGATAGAGGATTAATAAGGATGAACTATGGAATATGAAAGTGCTTCGAATCCAGTTTATTAAATATTGGCAACTCCAAAACAAAAGAATTTAGCAAGAAGGCTATATTATGGCTTTTCCTAAACAAAAAAACTCGGGTTCAGTCCCACTGCAAGACACTTTGGGCAAGTGCTTTCTACTATAGATCTGGGTCGATTAAAGCGTTGTAAGTGAATTTGGTTGACGGAAACCCTGTGGAAGCCCATTATATATATGTATGTATGTATGTATCTATCTATCTATCTATCTATCTATCTACTTATTTTTCTGTCTATTTATTTAACCCTGTATGTGTGCCTGTTTATGTATGCGTGTATATGTGTATATATATGTGTGTGTGTGTGTGTGTGTGTGTGTGTGTGTGTGTGTGTGTGTCATTGCTTGACAACTGGTGTTGGTTTGTTTACGTCTCTATAACTTAACGGTTCAGCAAAAGAGAACGATAGAATAAGTATCAGACAAAAAAAAAAGTACCAAGGTTGATTTCTTTGACTAAAGCTCTTCAAATTGGTTCCCCCAGCACGAACGGAAATCCATGAGTGAAACAATTAAAAGAAGAAGAAAATGCTCAAGAGGTAAGAGATTCAACAGTTTGAATAAACTGAATCTGAAATATACTGTTTGAAGATAATACTTAAGACATCCTTTGATGTGATTTCAAATCCCGCAAGGTTCGATTTTACCGTTCCTCTTTCTGTGGTCGATAAAATAAAGTACCAGTCAAACGGTGGAATTCTTAAAAATTCACTTTGTTGCTTGCCCAATTCTGGGAACTTGTAGCCTATGTTAGATATACTAGAATCAATATTTAGTGTACCTTCAAGGAGGCAAACTGGCAGAATTGTTACCACGCCGGGCAAAATGCTTAGCGGCATTTCGTCCGTCTTTGTGTTCTGAGTTCAAATTCTGCCGGGGTTAACTTTTGCCTTTCATTCTTTTGGGGTCGATAAAATAAGTACCAGTTAAACACGGCGCTCGATGTAATCGACTTAACCCTTCTCCTGAAATTACCGGCCTTATGCCAAAATTTGAAATCAATATTTAGGGTGCAGACATGATTGACATTTAAAAGAGAATCAAATACATCTTTTATTCGTTTAAATGACATCTGTGTCATTTAAAATACATATGCTGCGTGGTTATCTTAGATAAGTAATCAGAAAAGGATTTAATTAATTTGAGACATCATTTTACTTTTTGGAAATTCTTAATAAAGGAATATAATGTGGAAGTTGAGTAAGCTAAGATAACAAGACAAACCTTATTGCTTGTAGACCTTGTTTAACCCCTGGTCATCTGTAATTGAGCAGATATATGATCAAAATGGGGGAAAATGTTTCACTCATGACGACCCTACTAATTTTTGTATCTAGGGTTATATTGTCCAGTGTACTCGTCCTTTTTCTTGTTTGTTTTTGACGATAGGGTATGGTTTGAGGGAGATTCGACTGCTATTTTTAGTAGGTCGTGTGAACACGTAGAGACCCAAAAGTTTTGTTTGTTTTCACGAATCAAGGAAGGTATGAGTGCCGCTAAAAATTAAGGGAAGCTACATTTGAAGACAATCAAAATACACAATTGCAAGAACATCGTTTAGAATACCAAGATCTTCTTGGTAGTGTGATAAAGGAAAATCATATTTTGTATTCTAAACGATGTTCTTGTGGTGATTTTAGATAGCATTTGTGATATTTTCCGAATTTTCAAAGCCTTGTTATTTGATTGCATAGTAATATAATGTAAAAATGAGCGAAAACGAACACCTTAATGGCCCTGGTGAACTCCACAGGAATTATTGAATTCCTTCATAGATGTTTAAATCAGTCAGTCAACACCACTTGACAACCGGTGTTGGTGTGCTTACGTTCCAGAAACTTAGCGTTTCAGCAAAAGAGAAAGACAAAGTAGCAGGCTTTAAGAAAAATAAATCCTGGAATCGATTCGTTTGACTAAAGTTCTACATGGCGGTGTCAGCATGACCGCAATTCAGTGACTGAAACAAGTTAAAGACAAAAAATAAACCGCATTTTAACGTGTATAAGGAACCCTCGTGTATAAGGAACCCCCTAATTTTGTGGGCTTAAAATCTGGGAAAAATGGTTTTGTAAGGAATTATAATGCTATCCATGTATAAGAGATTCCTATATTTTTTTAACCGAATTTTTGACAAAAAAGGGCTCCTTATACACGTTAAAATACGGTAGTTGTATAGAATAAGGATCTTTTTTAAAACAGGGGCCACATTTTTCATTAACGAAACACTTTGAAACTTGGAACACTGGTAGAATGTGTCATATAAAACATCTTTTTCTCTTAGTCTTCTTAAAAAAAAAAAGAAATCCCTAAGTTATTCCATGTTAAAGTTGTCGTATTTCTGTAATTTCAACCAATCAATGACGTCCATTCAGCTGATATACATTAAGTGCCGACTACATAAACAAACGATTCTGAAACAATTCTATCGGTGATAGGGTTAGGGTAAAACAGCAAATTTAAAAGGAAAAAAGCAAATAAAACGAAGAAAAAAAAAGAAAATGAAAAAAGCAAATTTAAAATGAAAAAAGCAAATAAAACGAAGCTATGGCTTAATCAGCCAAAGGAGTAAATATAAACAACTGAATACTTGTCAGTGATTGGTTGAAATTATCGAAATAAGACAATTTTTTACAAGAAATAAATTCGAATACAAAAATATTTTTCTGTTCTATAACACAAAATAGATAAGTATACGAAGTTTGAAAGTCTTTCGGTACCAAAAACACTACGTAAAACATTAATGAAAAATGTGGCCCCCGTTTTAAAAAAGATCCTAGAATAGTATTGTCAATGTATCCATTTTGTTATAACTAGGAATTTAATATGGGAGCTACGTAGGTGCTATTTCTAACAAGTTCAGCGTTGACCCATAAAAGGTGATATAATCTGAATGAGTATGCACAATAAGGATACATAGAACGTGTATACGCGCGCAAGTCATTGTCAAGCACAATATTGGACTAAATTCGAAGCAACGAGTTATCGATCGAGCTCAATTCTCCCATTCAACTGAAACACTCAACAGTCTTAAAAATGAAAGGACCTATTGAACAGTATAATCTCAGCTTGTTATGTGCGTGTGTATGCGCCTGTATGTGTGTGTGTGTGTGTGTGCGCGCGTGTGTGTGTGCCTCTGTGTGAGTGTGTGTGGGCATATGTTTAATATGTTGGTATATCTTTTTCAATCAAATATTACATATATAGGCGCAGGCGTGGCTGTATGATAAGAAGTTTGCTTCCAACCAGTTGGTTCTGGGTTCAGTCCCACTGCGTAGACATTGGGCAAGTGTCTTCTACTATAGCCACGGAAATTAAAGGAAGCCCATTGTATGTGTGTGTGTGTGTGTCCCACATCACCGATTGACAACCAGGTTTGGTACGTTTACGTCCTTATAACTTAGCGTTATTCTATCCGCAAGAGGCTAATAGAATAAGTACCACGATTTTAAAAAATAGTACTAGGGTCAAGTCATTCGCTTAAAATTCTTAAAGTCGGTGCCCCAGCACGGCCACAGGCAAATGACTGAAACAAGTAAAAGATAAAATACAAAATGTTTAATCTACCATAGCAGTTCATTTTCAATTACTTTCTGTTAAGTATGTCGCTATTAATCTGACTATTTTATCTATAAACTAAGTCATGTGTTTATTTCTTCTACCTGTTTCAATTCGAAATACCGAACAGACGACTTGTCGTCTGTTTTTGGTGGTTTTCCTAGCCTGTTGATTATATTGTGAGACGAGTATTATTGTTTTGTTAACACGTTGACTCATTGTACTGTCTGGTTTATTGGAAGACAATTTCATTGAATCATCGTCAGCTTTGTTTAAGAATTCATATTATCAACACTATTATTATTATTATTATTATTATTAGTAGTAGTAGTAGTAGTAGTATCGTTGTTGTTATTGCTGTTATAATACTAATACTAATAAATAATTATTATCATCATCATCATCGTCATCATCATTATTATTGATATTATTGTTGTTTTTGTTGTTGTTATTATTATTTGCCTGTCAGTGAACGGACAGTCTTTCAAATCGTAGTGCATTGTGCTTGGGATTGGTTCTTTTAAATCGGACCAACTGTTAAGTTCTATCCTACTAGTGTTAAATTATACCTACACTTCCACCCTCTGTTGCACGCCTTATACATACACGCGCTCAAGCTCTCACTCGCATACAAATACGAATACACACACACACACACACACACACACACACACACACACACACACACACACACACACACACACACACACGGACATCTTTCCGATTACAAACGAATGAGAGTATTTAATACATTTTGTAGAGTTTATTATTTATTAGCAGCTGATAATGCGCTCCTTTGCTTGGTGGACTTTCTCGTCGGGATAATTTGTGTGTGTGCGTATGTGTGTGTGTGTGTGTGTGTGTGTGTGTGTGTGTGTGTGTGCGCGTGCGTGCGTTCGTTCGTGCGTGCATGCGCGCGCGCGCGAGTGCGTATGAATGAATGAATGTAGGCATGTAGATATGTATAATTATTGTGAAATCCCAATCAATTCGATTTTCACAGTAAATTTGATTCTACTCTCAGGATAGAATCACTACAGTAAATTTTCGATTCTATTCTTAAACTTACGGATCTTGTTCAAAACGGGGGCACCAGTTTTCATTTATGTTTTATGTAGTGTTTTTGGTACCGAAAGACTTTCAAACTTCGTATACTTATCTATTTTGTGTTATAGAACAGAAAAAAATTTTTGTATTCGAATTTATTTCATGTAAAAAATTGTCTTATTTCGATAATTTCAACCAATCACTGACAAGTATTCAGCTGTTTACACTTACTCCTTTGGCAGTTTAAGCGGTGTAAAGCGTATTTAATCTCCATTACTTCTGACATTTTGCAGAGAGGCAACACACGTGTGTTCGTTTTCCCTAACCCTAACCCTAACCCTAACCCTAATTGACTTGCTCCTTCCCTCAAAAACCAGGCCTTGTGCCTATAATAGAAAGGTTTATTAGCTACTGCCAATATGCTTCAGCCATTTTTTGACAAGGAAATAATAATTTTATCACCGCCAGAATCGTTTGAGAATCGTTTGTTTACGTAGTCAGCACTTAATGTATTCGGCTGAATGGACGTCAGTCATTGGTTGAAATTACAGAAATACGACAACTTTAACATGAAATAACTTGCGATGTACGTTTTTTTGTTAAGAAGACTTAGAGAAAAAGATGTTTTATATGACACATTCTACCAGTGTCCCAAGTTTCAAAGTGTTTCGTTAAGAAAATACTGGTGCCCCCGTTTTGAACAAGATCCAAACTTACTTTAAACTAATGACCTTATTTTAACTACACACACACATATGTATGTATTTATGTATGTGTGTATCTCTTTCTCTCTCTCTTTCTCACTCTCTCTCTCTCTCACTCTCACTCTCTCTCTCTCTCCCTCTCTCCCTCTCTCTCTCTATAAACAATATATGAGTATATGCATATATATGTACATGTATGTACATACCTTCATCTACATGTACATATAGATGCATAACTGGGTACATGACGTGGCAAAAGAACATGGACAAAATGATAAACAAGGTACAACAAACAAGCAAGCCACATAGAAACATCTCCTTCATCAGCTGCCACCATTAAAACACCGGCGTTTCGAAGAATTAAGGCAGTACGCATCGTTGAAATGGTTTTTCCCACGAACACAAATTAAATTATTTTCGTGGAGGGTAGTGGCGGACGGAAAACAAGACAGGAAAACGAAACGGTGAATAAACAAACAAGCAAAAAGACTGTACAGCCAGACGTGGAGTGTGTATGTATTGAACGCTGTGAAGCACGAACAGGAGGGGCAAAGAAGTACGTACGAGCTAATATATATATATATATATATATATATATATAGTACCATTTCGCCATGTTAGATAGCTAGTGACTAAAACTTTTCTGTTTTCTCTCCCTTTTTATTTCTGTGTTCCTTTCTGTCGAAGAGCGTAGAATCGAAACGTAAAAGACTTTCTCACTTCCCGAGCGTTAAACTAATACATCTGTTTGGTGTTTACACACCCGTCTTCGTCTTTTGTTTTTTGGGTTTATATATATATATATGGAAAAATAGTCAAGGTAGAAAATGCTCAAATGATATTATAAAAAACATTTTAGTACCGGTTTCGGTCATTGAGACTTTTTCAACTCTAAGTATGGAAAACAATTAAATTTTGGAAAAATTAAATAAAAAGTTTTTTAAAAGAATATTTGCATAGTATTCAAATACAAGGGGCATTTTCCTTGTTTCTGCTTGTCTCTGTCTCTCCTGTTTACTTTTGTGGGTTCGAGGTCGTTCTGAATTCTTGGTAGAGAAGAAGAAGGAAAGAATGCAGGAGTGGTATGATAGTAGTAGGATGTTAAATGGTCAAGTGCCCTGAAAGTGACTTGTGGATGGTAGTAGTCATTGAATTCTTGAGATATCTCTTTTGAATGTATTGTTTATAAAATGTGCGTAGGTGTTATTCTAAACAGCAATAGTAGTAACGTTAGGAAGAAGACGAAGAAGAAGAAGGAGAAAGAGAAGAAGAAGAAGAAGAAGAAGAAGAAGAAGAAGAAGAAGAAGAAGAAGAAGAAGAAGAAGAATGCGGGATGGTATGATAGTAGTAGGATGTTAAATGGTCAAGTGACGTAAAAGTGGCTCGCAGTGATTGGATCTGTTTTTAATGAATTCTTGGGTATCTCTTTTGAATGTATCATTTTTAATATTTGCGTGTATGTTATTCTAAGATCTTGGCGGATATGTCATTTGTTGTAGATGCGTTCAAAAGGGGTCTGTATTTTGTGATGAAGAAAGACTCTTTACTAATTCGTTGGCTACAGGTTGTATCGTCCTTGAAATGATAGAGGGGGGAAATTCTGAAGCTTGGATTTTTGTTATTGGCGCAAATGTCGATATGTTGGCTGAATGTTATTTTTCTTTTTTTCGGAATTTTGATGTGGGATTTGTGCAGAGCCTTCCTTTGACGTAGACTGTTTTTTGTTTGGCGTATGTATTGTTCTTGACACCCAGGGCAGGTTAGTGCATATTTCAGGTTCTCCGAAGCACATGTGAAGCTGCTTTTCACTGTGAAACGTTGTCCCTGTTTGAAGGAGAACTCTGATCTCTCAATTAAATTGACGCATATCCCACAGTTGGGTCTTCCGCATTTTTTTACTGACGGCTTCTGTGTTGTTTGTTGAGCGTATTCGGGCTTGTGTTAGGCTACGTGCTGGATACGTGCTCTCTCAAAAGTGTCGTTCCCTTCCTTAACCTGCTTCCTCCATCCGTGGCGATGACAGGCATTGTTCTCCCAGTCAGTGTCCTGCATATCACAGGCCTTTAATGAGGACTTGACACAGTCCTTAAAGCGCAGCCTTGGTTTCTGCCGGAGTCTCCTTCCATTCACAAGTTCTCCATAGAGCATCTGTTTAGGAATCCTGCTATCCTTCATCAGACAATTGAAAATAGATGTTTAAAAAAAAAATTCTCTTGTGAGTGGATTTGGTAGACAGAAACTGAAAAAGCGCGTCGTGTGTGTATATATATATATATATATATATATATATATATATATATATATATATAGTGTATGTATGTATATGTATATATTATGCGTGTGTCTTTCCGTCTGTGTTTGTCCCCCACTATCACTTGACAACCGAAATTAGTGTGTTTACGTCCCCGTAAATTAGCGGTTCGACAAAATAAACCGATTGAATAAGTACCTGGCTTTCAAAGAATAAGCCCTGGGGTCGATTTCTTCAACTAAAAATCCCTTAAAGGCGGTGATCCAGCATGGCGGTGGTCAAATGACTGAAACGAGTAAAAGAATAAAAGAATAAGAGGACAATAAAGCAAGAACATAGTAAATCTGAAGTGAAGAACGAATATATAGTGTGTGTGTTTATTTGACAAAAAAAGATGGCTGTCCCGATTACACATCAAGAATCTTTCAAAACAAATACATACACGTAACAATAACAATATTTATGATTTATACTATTTAGAAATTAGAAACATTATACGTATATATTGATCTGTGTATGTCTGCATTATATGTATATATATTGATCTATGTATGTATCTTCGTGTTTCCACGTAATCTCGCATACACCCATGCCTTAATGAATATCTATTTATAGAACTATATAGAACAACTAGTGATAAACTTTGCTCAAGCAGACTTATGATCAAAGATATTCCAGCCTTGACCATTCCGTCTTTTTAGGTTTAGTTTTCTAGGAGTACATTACTCAATATATAAATCTCTGAGCGAGGTATAAACATTAACTGCACGACATCGTGAAGTATATTTTCGACCTAAATGTGGCTAACCGGTAAGGATTTATGTTACTGTAGCTTGTAGCTCCAGGAAGACATCTCCTCCAGCTGGCTATTGACACACTTTCTGTACCATATCAGTATTTGCAAAGGGAAGTCATCTTTCCCATCTCCAGCCTGACGTGATACACATGGACCCGATTTTCTGGGCATTGACCCGTCATCAGCGTGTGACGTGACTGTTATTTCTAACTGGTTGAGTGACTACTTGAGGACTCCTCCGTTAGCTGGTAATATACTAACGAATGATAAATCTATGTATGTCAAGGGATGCGTGAAATGGAATACTATATGTCCATACATGTCTTCGCTAACGGCATTAATCAAATGAAATTACTCTTTAATCAGGAACCACTACTGGTTGTGAGCTCGATTCACCACAACATATATACAAGGAAATACCAAATAGGTCGCGTGTTCGATTCTCGGTGGAGCGTTGTGTCCTTGAGCAAGAAACATTATTTTACGTTGCTCCAGTTCACTCAGCTGCCAAAAATGAGTAGTACCTGGATTTCAAAGGGCTAGCCTAGTTACATTCTGTGTCACGCTGAATCTCCCTGAGAAACGCGTGTCTGTGGAGTGCTCAGCTACTTGCACGTTAATTTCACGAGTTGGCTGTTCCGTTGATCGGATCAACTGGAACTCTCGTCGTCGTAAGCGACGGAATATACCGGAATATACAGTACATTAAAGTAAATTGTCTGAGGTATTCACCAGAGAGTGACTAGCTTTGTTGGTTTCAAAGAATGTTGTAGGTGGGAGTGGAGGTAATGAAATATCCAGGTTCCATCCTAAAACATTAGTAGACATAGTGGTGTTTTCGCTTTGCACCTACAGGGCTTCGGGTTCAGTCCCACCGTGTGGTACCTTCAGCAAACGTCTTCTACTATAGCCCCAGGTTAACCAATACTTTGTGAGTGAATTTGGTACATGGAAATTGTGTAGCAACCCATTGTATATGTGTGTGTGTGTGTGTGTGTATGAGTGTGCATATGTCTTTGTGTTTGTGCACCGTTTTCCACCGCTCGACAACCGGTGTCAGTTCGTTTGAGTGCTAATAACTTAGCGGTTTCGGAAAAGAGATTTAAAAACCAGAGTTGAAAGACGTAAGAACAGGAGACGATTTTTTTTTTCGACTAAACCCTTCAAGATGGTACCCCAGTTTGGCCGCAGTCCACTAACTGAAACAAGTAGAAAAAGAAATAAAAAGAATTGCATTCTGATTTCACTAAGAATTGAACCTCTGATATTAACCCGATTGCCGGGAGCTTACCTCGCCCTACACAGAAATACACTTGAAAATATTTTTTTCTGAATTTGCTTTTATTTTCACTTTTTTATTGTATGGTAAAACAATGAAATCAGAGACAAAAACAACTACTTAAAGCATAGAGAAAATAGAAGAGAAAGTGTATTATTTATAATCATGTGCAGCCTGGTTAGTCGGCTGGAACAGGAAGAAATGTTAGCAATGCTGTAGATGCTATCGCAAACAACATCAAGGACTCATATCACAGACTGCTTCAAATATAGTTCCCAATAGATCTCTCGAGTCTCGTGTCGATAGTATGGCGACAGGAGGCAAGTGGAGATATTAGTTAGGCATCAGTCTGTCTCTCTTTTGTTATTCTACAGTCTAGCGATTGATTTAAACATAATGCGTATCACTTCGCTGTTTGAATCTCAAAGTTATACGGCTGTTGGCAGCAGAAACGACCAAAATTTAGTATGTAGTTATTATGGTGGTTTGTATCTTAAAGATAACATTTTGATCAGAATGCATTTGATATAATCTGTGTACAATGAATTTCACATATATATGTATACATACATATGTGTGCGTGCGCGTGTGTATGTGCGCGCGCGCGTGTGTGTGTGTGTGTGTGTGTGTATTTATGCACACACTCACACCCACACATATGTACGCACATAGGAATAGGCATATAGAAATATGTATACATGCATATGCTCATGCACACACACACACACACACATATATATGTACTACTACATGTGTATACGCGGGTGATTCATATATGCTAGAATCACTGCAGGCGCTATTCGGTGCATGTGTGTGTGTGTGTGTGTGTGTGTGTGTGTGTGTGTGCGTGCGTGCGTGCGTGTGTGTGTGTGTGTGCAAGCGTGCGTGCGCATGTGTCATTGTACGCAAACCGGCAAGCACATATATGCATTAATCTTTTTTCTGTTTTTAGACATATCTGTATGAATGTCCGTGTGGGAATAAGAAATATATCTACCCATGGTTAGCAAATTTGCTTTTGTATGTATGATTTGTATTATTTCGTTATGTTTATTGTTCCTTATATACATGTACAGCGGGATAAATGTAAAATAATTGCTGTTTCATTATCAGCTCTTTATAAATATTTTCAAACAGAGTATAAAAATGGAAAAGAGAAACACATCACCGACTTGTATCAATTTATTCATTAAACCACAACATACTTTATTTTGTTATTTTCTTTTGTTGCAGATATTTGGGCGATAAACCGAGCAGGAAATCAGTTCACCGTTTATTTATATTTTTAGTTGTGGAATCTACTTTAATAACTATGATTTGCCAACCATAAATACATACAAATAATGTGTTTAGAGCTGTAAATAGAAAGCTCGCGCGCGGTTGGGTGCGCATGTCTACGTTTGAATGTGTCTATGTATGTGTGTGTGTGCGTGCGTGTGTGTGAGTGTATATTTGTGTATATATACATATATATTTGTGTATATGAGTTTGTATGTGTGTATGTATATACACACACACACACACACATATATATTTTTTTATATATATAGGCGCAGGCGTGGTAAGAAGCTTGCTTACCAACCACATGGTTCCGGGTTCAGTCCCATTGTGTGGCACCTACTATAGCCTCGGACCGACCAAGGCCTTGTGAGTGGATTTGGCTAACGGAAACTGAAAGAAGTTTGTCGTATATATGTATGTACGTATGTATTTAAGTGTCTGTGTGTCCCTGTGTCTGTGTTTCCCCGCCCCCCATCGTCACTTGACAACCGGTGTTGGTGTGTTTACGTCTCCGTAACTTAACGGTTCATAAAGAGAAACCGATAGGATAAGTACAAGGTTTAAAAAAGTCCTGGGGTCGATTTGTTCGACTAAAATCCTTCAAGGCGGTGCTCCAAAATGGCCGCAGTCAAATGACTGAAATAAGTAAAAGAATGAAAGAATATATATATATATATATATATATATATATATATATATATATATATATATATATATATATATATATATATATATATATATATATATATATATATAATTCTTTTATTCTTTCACTTGTTTCAGTCATTTGACTGTAGTCATGCTGGAGCACCGCCTTTAGTTGAACAAATCGACTCCAAGACTTATTCTTTATAAGTCTGGTACTTGTTCTATCGGTCTATTTTGCCGAACTGCCAGGTTACGGGGACGTAAACGCACAAACATCGGTTGTCAAGCGATGGTGGAGGGACAAACACAGATACATACACACACACACACACACACACACACACACACACACACACACACACACATATATATATATATATATATACATATATATAAATCCTCTTAGAGGGTAAGAAGACAAAGTCCATGCTGTTGTCACTTCAGCTTAGAAGTTTCTAAGACATCAGGAAAAAAAGAGGATTTAAGTAAGATTATACAAATGTGTACAACTGACTAACAAAATTCTATTTATTTATTTATGCAGCTGAGGATAGCCCCGCATTTAAATTGATGCAATGATTGCAATGTTCAATTAAATAAAATCGCTTGAAACGGCCGTACTGCATCACCTCTGGATATCCTGTTGCTTATTTTGATTTTATTCACCTTATCTTGAAGTTGTACGGATAATACCGCACTAATTTTTGGTGCTTCAACTAAAGTACCTAATTCATCTGAATCTTTTATATATATATATATATATATATATATATATGACGAGCTCTTTCAGCTTCCGTCTACTAAATCCACTCACAAGGCTATGGTCGGCTCGAGGCTACAGTAGAAGACACTTGCTCAAGGTACCACGCAGTGGGACTGAACCCGGAACCATATGGTTCGTAAGCAAGCTTCTTACCACATAGCCTCGCCTGCACCTTCGGGAAAAATACTCATGTATGGTCCTTTTTTATATATATTTTTATTCTTTTACTTGTTTCATATATATACATACATATATATATATATATATATATATATATATATATATATATATATATATATATATATATATTATTTGTTTTTACTCATTTATTATTTGTTTTCACACACCTGTACGTATATATGCATACACTCATTTATTATTTGTTTATATATATATATATATATATATATATATATATATATATATATATATATATATATATATATATATATATATATATATATATATATATATATATATGATTAATCGTTGACCAAACACCATTCAATTTTTTTCCTCCGTGTTTTTCTCCTTGTTTTCACCGTATTCTTTCTGTTAAAGAGCGTAGCTCGAAACGTTAAAGACTTTCTGTATTCCCGAGCGTCAAACTAATACATCTTTTGTTGTTTACACCATCTGTCCTCGTCTGTTGTTGTTTTTTTTCGTACATTCTCCCATATATACACACATACGTGCATACACACTATTGGAGCATCGACCAGAATCTGTTACGGTATTTGTTTTTCCTCTGGTTCTCAATTCTGTGGGTTCAAATCCCACCGAGGTCATATTTGATCTCCTTCTTTCGGTATTAATACGCTATCACTGCTGTTGAAACTCCCCTCCCCCTCTCTCCCTCCGCTCTCCCTCCGCTCTCCCTCTGCTCTCCCTCCGCTCTCCACCTCATTCAGGACTACCTTAAGATCAAGGAAGGAAGTGTGCCTGTATTGCGCGCGACACTGTACGCACCTAAAACCAAGACGAAAGAATGATACATGCTGATGAAAAGTCATTCTTTGTGATTGATGGCAAACATACACTAACACACACACACACACACACACACACACACATGCACGCACGAACGCACATACACGCACTCGCGGATCTATTCCATCTCAATCAGATTTTTTAATTAATTTTTTTAAATAAACAGTTTGAAACTTCGAATACTCGTATAATTTCTCACATAGAACACGGTTTACTCTGAACGTTTTTGACAAAATTTCGTAGTTTAGAAGTTATTTCGTGTTAAAGTTGTCATATTTGGGTAATTTCAACCAATCAACGACGTGTATTCGGTTGAAGAAAGCTATTGCTGTTTACGATAATAATCGAAGAGGAACAGCTTCAGGGTCATCTCTACTAAATGTCACCACTCTGTTCGAAGAATCAACACCAAGAAGGAAGAAATATTATTTATATATATTTATTCGTTTGCCCGACATCTGTGTTTCATTCACACATAAAGACCTATAGAGCAACAAGTCCGCAACTAGCTTTTTGTTGTTGACGTATATGTAGTTTCAAAATGCTTTATCTTACAACTATGAGATGTATTGTTATTGTCATGATTTTATCTTATTATAATCAACAGCAAACACATTTCGTCAATATAAAATTTTTTATTAGATAAAAAATAACACTATCAAAACATGAAGATATAACAAAACAAATAGCGGCATATGCACCGGAAAATATGATAATTGTAGTGGCAGTGACAAGTTCGCTCGCTGGTTGCTAGTTGATAGTGTAGAAAGGAGGGAAAGGGTAAGGAATGCACGGTGCTGACTAGAAAGGAAGAAAGGATAAAGGTGTCATCATCTTCCCTCGACATACGAATAGAACAGAGAGGTGACATTTAGTAGAGATGACCCGGAAGTTGTTCCTCTTCGATTACTATTGCAAACAGCAGTAGCTTTCTTCAATTAATACGCGTCGTTGATTGGTTGAAATTACCCAAATACGACAAGTTTAACAGGAAATAACTTCCAAGATATGAAATTTTAGCAAAAATGTTCAGAGTAAACCATGTTCTACGTGAGAAATTCTACGAGTATTCGAAGTTTCAAACAGTTTAGTTAAAAAAAAATTAATTAAAAAATCTGTGATTCAGATGGAGTAGATCCAAAAACACATATATATCTACACACACACACACACACACACACACACACACACACACACACACACACACACACACACACACTTAGCATACCAAAAGAAAAGAAGAGGACCATACATGACTATGTTTCCCGAAGACTTAATAAAGACAGTAGTATCGACATGAAGTGCAGCCGCTATTATACTCGTGACCGCTACATCACAACACACTTCGAAAGCTATGCATTTGCAATCCAAGAATAGGAGATTGCTTTGAAGTATCTAATAAACAAAAGAGACGGTAAAGCGGAAAGGCACTTGGAGTCCCATGATGTAACCGAAAATGTCGATTATGTCACATTTCCATGGAAAATATTCACACGTGATCAGAAGCTGCCTAAAAATGTTATGAATTTATTACCTCCCAATGCAACTTGAGTTGTTGCTAAAACAATATACAATGCCATCCAAATAAAAGACTACCCTGGAATAAATATAGAGAATCTACCTGTTATTGAATACACACATAGTACAAGATATATTGACGGAACATTCCCATTATAACTTTGACCAAGTACAAACATAACAGGCCGAATGAAATTGTTTGGAACAGACAACAAAAAAAGTATGTACCGTCATAGAAGTCAGCTGTCCTGGTGATATGAATATCTCTTCGAAAATCAAGGAGAAAGAGAATAACAACGGACAATTACTTTGAAACCTTCAGCTTTTGTAGCAGCTTATAAATTCACGTTTATACTAATAAATAATTGCTGACTTGATTTTGTGAGTAAACGCCCTAAGTGAGAATGTGGAAAAGCTAGGGTTTTCAAAATGAACAAGTCAACTAGCTAACAAGTACATTGCAAATACACGCTGTAAGCGGATTGTAAGCAGAACATAAAATTATGTAAGGCTTTTCTGAAATTCAAAACGTGACATTGCTTTACTAGATTCCATTGGTGAAGCTTTGTATCTTTATTAGAAACCAGCTCTCTTCCTCACAGGAATACTTCAAATAATTAAAAACAGAAGGAAACTCGTGAAGGCTGCAACTCAATTTTAAACAAAATCCTCCCTCGATTATTTTCTTAAACATGAACAGCACAGAACACAGATTTGTTTTTTCAGCGACTTACACTCTTTAGCGACTTACACTCTTTAGCGACTTACACTTTTCAGCGACTTACACTCTTTAGACTGTGACAATAATGGACGCCTCCTGTTGCAGGTGTTCAGATACTTAACACCACCGACGTTGGTACATGCTTTCAATCCATCATGAGGATCGTTAAAGCATCGGACAAATAATCCTTTCGACAAATAATCCTTTCGACAAATAATCCTTTCGACAAATAATCCTTTCGACAAATAATCCTTTCGACAAATAATCCTTGTCTCTTTAAATTTTATATTTCAATTTTTCTGCGACCAACTTTGCATTTTATCTTTTCAGGATCGATAAAATAAGGTACCAGTCAACTACTGGAGTCAACCCGTCCTCCACAAAATTTCAGGCCTTTCGTCTATACTGAGGTCAAATTTTGGTACAAGGCTAGCAATTTTGGAGGAAGGGGCTAGTCGATTACATCAACCTCAGTGCTCAACTGGTACTTATTTAATCGACCCAGAAAGGATGAAAGGCAAAGTCGACCGTGACGGAATTTGAACTTAGAATGTGAAGAAGGATGAAATGCTGCTAAACATTTTGTCCGGCGTGCTAACGATTCTACCAGCTCGCCGTTTTACCTTTCGTCAATATTAGAAGTAATATTTATGAGGGCAGAGGATTGGCAAAATCGATACAGCGTTGTAAAATCTGCAGTATTTGTACCGCGTTCTGAGCTCAAATCCCATCGTGGTCAACTACGTCTTTCATCTGTCCAGGTTTACTCTTTTACTTGTTTCAGTCATTTAACTGCGACCACGCTGGAGCACCGCCTTTAGTCGAGAAAATCGACCCCAGGACTTATTCCTTGTAAGCCTAGTGCTTATTTTATAGGTCTCTTTTGCCGAGCCGCTAAGTTACGGGAACGTAAACACACCAGCATCGGTTGTCAAGCGATGTTGGGGGGACAAACACAGACACACAAACATATACACATACATACATACATACATATATATATATATATATATATATATATATATATACACACACACACACACACACACACACACATATATATATATATATATATATATATATATATATATATATATATATATACGACGGGCTTCTTTCAGTTTCCGTCTACCAAATCCACTCACAAGGCTTTGGTCAGCCTGAGGCAAAGTAGAAGACACTTGCCCAAGGTGTCACACAGTGGGACTGAACCCGGAACCATGTGGTTGGTAAGCAAGGCATTTACCACACAGCTACTCCTGCGACTATCAGTCAAGTACTGGAGTTGGTATTATCGACTAACCTCCTTCCCCTCAAAACTTCTTGTCTAATGCCTAAATCAGAAACAATTGTTGCTATTGTGAGTGAAGATCACATTTAATTACACGCTACACACAATATTGGTTTCTTACATAAGCAGAGATCAGTAAATTTATTGAAGGCGGTGTATGTTTGTGGCGATATTAGTGATGCCGGTGGTGTTAACGAAAATCCGAAAGGCAAGGATGATTGCGATGATGTTGATCTTGCTAGTTGAATTGGAGTACACTATTTTGTATCTTTAGACACCAGTATCTCAGTATTGGTTATTCTATTGATCCCCAGATAGATTAATTTTGGCATATGGTTCTTCTAGAGTTACAGAGCGAGAGAGTCTCTTTGAATTTGCCTGGCATCCTAGAAATAGCAAGCAATCTACCTCAGTCTAAAATCTTCTATCTTAAAACAAAGACATTATTTACATTTGACGGATATTTGTCCTAATCTTGTTTGTTGTTAACACAACGTTTCGGCTGATATACCCTCCAGCCTTCATCAGGTGTCTTGGGGAAATTTCGAACCTGGGTTCTTATTCCTAAAGTACTTTTCGATGTTGTTGTTATTACTATTATTATTATTATTATTATTATTATTATTATTATTATTATTATTATTATTATTATTATTATTATTATTATTCAGGTTACTGCCCTGAGGTTAGTAGCCCGCGCTCTTAACCACTAAGCCATATGCCTGTGGGCAATTATGGAGTGAATTTTAGGGCTTATAAATCTAAAATTGTCCTATACTTCCTTAATACCGGTTCCCATATGCTATTCATATCTGCACTCGGTCTACTTAGGAGATTGTTGTGTCCTAGCATATGTGCTGCTTCTTTTAGTTTTCATATTTTCCGGTGGTGTTCTCTGTCTATTATTTTAAACACAACAATCTCCTAAGCAGACCGAGTGCAGATGTGAACAGCATATGGAAACCGGTGGTAAGGAAGGATAGGAAAAAATTAGATTTATAAGCCCCTAAAATTCACTCCATAATTGCGCACGGGCATATGGCGTAGTTGTTAAGAGCGCGGGCTACTAACCCCAAGATTCCGAGTTCGATTCTAGGCCGTGACCTGAATAATTATAATAATATTGAAAAATACCTTTGGAATGCGAACGCAGGTTCGAAATTTCCCCCAAGACACCTGATGAAGGCTGGCGGGTATATCACCCGAAACATTTTATTAACAAACAAGATGAGGACAAATATCCGTCAAATGTTAATAATGAACATAATTCCTCATCTCTTAAATATAGAACTGTAAAACAAAGACAGCTCGTACGATATAATAATCTTTTTTACTTGTTGAGTCTGCAGAGAAGAGGACTTCCTATAACTTTTGCTGGCCATCCGAGACCAATAACCTTGATGCCATTAATGCTCCGTATAAGCTGTTGCAGATCAATATCTGCGGGAGAGACAAAAGCAATTCAGAGACGTCAGTGAACTCTGAAACACCAATGTTTTGGCAGGATTGTGTCTCTTCAGTTAGAGACACCACTTCGAATTTTGAATCTAAACAAGAACAATCGTTCTTATTTAAAGTATCCAACACTTTTGCGCTACTGATTTGAAATTTAATTAATTTAGGATAATTATGTAAACCTGGACAATATTTTGAAAAATAGTATGGTTTCTCAGAAAATTTTAAAAAACGTAAGAGTAAAATTTTTAAAGATGATATATATACGTGCGTGTGCTTAGCAGACAAGCATATTCTTGTTTAGAACAATCGTTCTAATAACCTAATCCGAAGTGATGTCTTTGACTGAAGAGGCACAATCATGCCGAAACATGCAATTGCTTGTCATAAAATATATTATAATGCAGTGTAGTTTCACTTAAAATTGTTCTCTTAACTGGGGTCTGATGCAATAGTAGACTTGCTGAAGTGAAAAAAAATAAAAACAAAAAACGTATATATGTTATCAGTTCATTCTACAAAGATATTACGGCAATATCTACCCCCAACAAAAAATCTATTAAGTTGAACTTACCCTCGTCATCATCATCGTCGTCACCATGAAGCCAATTGAGCCGTAAAAAAAGACAGTAATGTACTCGAGTTTAATAATAAATGATTTATATTTGAAACCAACCAAAAAGTCTCTGCTACTAGAAATAATTGCAAAACCTCTCTCAAAATTACAATGTTAGAAAGAAAAAAAAAGGAAAAAAAAAAGAAAAATATTTACTGAAGGGGCACTGTTTGGCATTATCCCTAAAAGTAAAACAGCATAGTTGTGATTAGAATGCGTTCTTGATCAAGATTAACCAGACACAAAACAGCAACAATAATAATAATAATAATAACGAATAACGATAACTACGACGACGACAACAACTGCAGCGTTGGCGTAGACAAAAACAACAACAAATTACAGTATTTAGCCACGGCCTTCTACACTCCTTTGCTTATTCCAACAAGCGGGTAAGTACCTCTGCCGGTGAACCGTTATATAGAAAAAAAAAATGCCTGTAAAGCAGACATAATAACTGCTACAGCAACAGTATGTTCTGAATTGAAAACCAGCCAACTTCGACTTCGACTTTCATCCCTCTGGAGACTCTAAAAGAAACTATGTTAGTTGTTATTGTTAGTGTTATTTAGCCGCAGGTCAACGCTAATCGATCGAGTAGACGTACGATCAAAAGCGTTTTTAGCGTTTCTTGACTCTGTTACTCTTTTCGGTCGTTGGACTGCGAACACGCTGGAGCATCGCCTTGTTGGGCTAGTCAAAGGAATCGACTCCAGCACTTATTTTAAGTCAGGTATTTATTCTGTTAGTCTCTTTTGCCAAACCCCTAAATTATAGAGACGTAAACTAACCAAAAACGGGTTGTCAAGCTGTGGAAAGACAAATAAACACACGCACATAAACATTCATAGATGCACATACACATATACGTGTGTGTATATATGCGTGTGTGTGTGTGTGCGTGCGCGCGTGCATACTAAGGGCTTCTGCACAGTTTCCGCCTATCAAACAAGACATTCTTCGGCCGGCGCTACTGCAACGGACACTTCCCCAAGGTGCCACGCTTTGAGACTGAACTTGTAACCTCGTGGTTGCGAAGCGAATTTCTTAATACTGTCATGCCTTCGCCTATGACCATATTTTTAACATCCAGGCATGATGTATCGAGCACCACTTAATCCAAAGTGCCCATACTGTATTTTTTTTTTTTTTTTTTTTTTTAGTTTGTTGGATTCCATTTGAAGTAGATTTAGCGACTATTTCTTACAGGTCGGGCGACAACTTAGAGATTCATTCGTTGACTGATAATAAAAGATATGCTGGTACTTTACTGGAGACAGTTTTAATTGACTCTACTGCTCCTCTGTGCACATGTTAGTTTGTGCAAAAGATAGGCAGATATATTTATCAGCATCTTCATAAATGTAATCATTACAATCATCATCATCATCATCATCATCATTAGCAGCAGCAGCAACAGCAGAGGCGGCGGCAATAGAAGTCACAGCTATAGCAGTGTTAATGGTATGACATCTATGCGCTAGTGAAGTTATTAATCAATTATTGATATCTATGTACAAATGCTATAAAAAAATTTATAAACCAAGAAGATGGAATGAACAGACTTTAATTGTAAAACACAACAATCGTTTCTGTACAGTGTTAGCAGTTGTTAATCACGTGGTTGGGAAGCAAACTACTTACCACGCTGCGCCTGTACATAGACACACAGACATAGACACACACACACACACACACACACACACACACACACACACACACACACATCTTTATTTGTGAATTAAGTCTACCATTGGTTTCATGTTAAAAAGAGTAGGAAAATATCCAAGTAACTTAACAATTTTTATTTATTCACCAATGCGGTGTTGAGCACTCATTTCATCGTTCTACATTTACGTATATATATATGCACACACACACACACACACACACACACACACACACACACACACACATATATATATATATATATATATATATATATATATATATATATATATATATATATATATATATATATATATATGTATGTATGTATGTATGCATGTATATAGGGAGAATGTATATATATATATATATATATATATATATAAAAATTAATATAGACTGGCGTGTACAACGTTTTACCAAAAAAGAACAACTACAGGGGCCGCCAAAAGTAACTATATATTTTTATTTCAACATGATAAATGTAACATAGAAGAAATAGGCTACTACAATACAGAAAGTAACGCAGGGTACACTAAAGTTTGTTGCAACATAAAACGTGATGTTTATTAAAACTCCGTATGCTCTCCGTGGAGCTCAATGCACTTTGCTAATCTTTCAGGGACTGAGCGATATACTTTGGCGCACAGCTCCAACGGCACTTGAGCAACGGCAGCTCGAATTTGTTCCTTAAGTTCAGAAATGTTGCGGGGCTTTGTTGAGTAGACTTTCTCTTTGAGAACGCCCCACAGGAAAAAGTCGGGTGGGGTCAAATCCGGCGAACGAGACGGCCATTCAAGCAGTCCTCCCCTGCCAATCCATCGACAGGGCAGGTTGGCGTCCAGCCAGTCTCACACAAGCGTAGCATAATGGGCCGGTGCCCCGTCCTGCTGAAAGTACAGACCCTCTGCTGCATCCTGCTGTTGTAATAACGGCAAAATCAGCTTCTGTAGCATAGCCTGATAACTTTGTGCTCTTTTGTTAATCGGGTGGACATAATCGATATAACACTCGCGAATGACGAATGACCACTACGATACGATAGTTAGAGTCAACATGAGGATATTATCAAGCCACTCGATATCTCATGCAGATTCAAACGATCGTTAGTAATAAGGCTTAAATAAAGGAATTTAAAATTGTACTTTTGCATCATACATTTAGTAAAATTGAAAGAAGTCTACAGCGAATCCATCAAATTCAATAAAAATAAAATAATACATACACACAGACACATACACACAGACACATACACACAGACACATACACACATACACGCATGCGCACGCACACACACACACGCACACACATATAAATATATGTATCTGCATATACATGAATTTGTTGCTCCAGGTATATTCATACATACATGCATACATATATATATATATATACACACACATATATATATATACATACATACATACATACATACATACACACATTACATACCTACTGACATATATACATATATATATATATATATACGCATATATACATACATGCATATATATACATATACATCTGTGTGTGTGTGTGTGTGTGTGTGTGTGTGTGTGTGTGTGTGTTACACATTTGCGTGTTTCACTTTGCAGCTTCATATTTCTCTCTGAACCCGAATACCACAGCAGGTAAGCCAAGATTGGCACCACAATTCTTTACTCAAACTGTTAGTCTACGCGAGTAAATAGATACGAAAGAGAAGGACGGAGTAAGGCAGCCATTCTGACAAACAGACAGGGACAAAGACATACAGATAATATGCAAAAGATACAGACAAGAATATAAGCAAATAAATAACTTTATATTTATTTTGGAAACATTGCTGTATATTTTTTTTTATATATTTCAATTTTTCGCGCTCTCTCTCTCTCATACTCTTTTCTGTTTATTAGTCCATTCCCCCTCTTTCTCTCTGTCCTCATCTCACTCTCTTCATTGTCTACTTACCTATCTATCTATCTATCTATCTATCTATCTATCTATCTATCTATCTATCTATCTATCTATCTATCTATCTATCTATCTTTATCCCTAGGTATTCGCTTGAGTTGTCTATTACCAAATGCAATTTTTCATTTTAAAAATCAGTCATTTTATGACAATGATATTATTTAAAAAATGTTTTTGTATCGATATCTACTCAAAATCCATTAATGGCTTTTTTACCCCCCTTTCTACTCTGCTTCCAATTGTAAATATGAATGCTGCCTTCATAGAAATAAAATAGTTGTTAGCCTGAACATGTTCGAAATATGCTAGAATAAAAAAAAAAAAGAAAATATATGGAGAGAGAGAGACCCGACGCCGTCACTCAGATATCACAGAATGCATGTATGTCTATTGTTGTGTACAATTGCGTAACGACTGTTGTGAAAAAGCAGAATTTAGGACTTGTGTATCCATAAGAAAAGGGAAACAATGAAATTAGACGTTATACATGTTTGGGTGAGCGTACTTGCATGCTCGATCTTTTCCAACCTCACCTTCCAAGTCCAACCAACATTAATGGCGCCGTGATTTCTCACAAAGAAATTGATCTTCATTTGAAAACTTCTCCATGTTCTTCTTCGATTTAAGTGAAAGCCAGAGGAAGTTCATTAATAGAGAAGATTTGATAGACAGAAACACTGATAAGAGAGGAAATAGATAACTGAATAGATCGCATAAAATCGAGTTAGGTGCACGAACTGACAGATATGAAGACACTAACAAAAGGAACAGCTAACGAGAGAGAGAGAAAGAGAGCGAGTGAGAGAGAGTGGGGGGGAGAGAAAGAGAAAGAAAGAGAGAGGGAGAGAGAGAGAGAGAGAGAGAGAGAGAGAGAGAGAGAGAGAGAGAGAGAGAGAGAGCTGCTAGAACAGAGGCAACCAAGCGCGTCTCCAAATGGAATAATATTGACATAGGAGTACCACTACATGCAGTTGTGGTAAAGTTATTTCTTTGTAACAAACAATAAAGATAACAAAAGGCATGGTAGACTTGATATAACTGCCAGAGTAGGGTTGAGAAGTACAAGAGAGGTTATCTAGCAGAAGAGAGACGAGCCGACTTGGTAGCTCGACCTACTAGAAATAGCAGCAAAATCTCCCTCAAATCTACTGTCTTAGCAAAAAAAGAGAGACGGTGCGGAATGTCACATTCGATAATGTAGTCAGAGATATATATTACGACAAGATTGTCACGGCTGTAATTCCTTTGATCATAGATTTGCCCATCAGGTCTAACCATAACAACTGCAACTACGACCACAACCACTACCATCACCAGCAGAAGCACTGTTTCCAGTACTACCACCTGTAACAAAGACTCAGTCACTGACACTCAGCTGGATAGTGTCTGTTTGCGCATCGGTGTTTCTTTGAGGCTTGACCTCCGGATCTGCGAGTCTCACAAATTCCGCTCCGGATTTACTGTGGAGACCTTCGGCTTCTACTCATTGCCATGTCAGTTATTGCAGACTGCCTTCTACGCCTTACTGATTTCAATCAAATCACAGATCATGGCTTAGACGCTGCAGGTTTCCCTTCTCGGCTCGATCTTGCGGGGTTCGACCGAAGAAGCAGAAAAAGGTCAGACGACAAGACAATTTTCCCGTTCTGCGGTTGTAGGTCCCTCATCTGGGATGCCGCATGCTGCGACCCCTTCTCCAGTGACAATAGGTGGGTTCGGCTGCCAGCCCAGGCTTCGCTACTCGCCAAGCCGAGAAAGGCAAATTGTCAAAGTATTGGCCACTCTCTGACAGATGTGATGGAACCTGTAGCAGTGGAGACCTCTGACGTTCTTGGTCCCCGGACTACATCCCTGCTCACTGCAAGTCCAACCTCTGTGAGTCAGAGTGGCCGTTCCAATACGCCTTCTTCGCCATCCACCGGGGAAACGCTTTTTCCAATTTGTCTGCCAAGACCATTAGGCAGATTGACAAGTTTTATGTCTGTTAAATATAATGTATGTTAGCTCAACATTCCATCCTTACAAGCATATCTAACTACTGACAGCAACAGTAGAAGCAATAGAAGTTCATTGTTGAAGAACACAATTTCTTGATATTAAATTTACCTCCCTTAAAGCTGTCATTCATGAATTCTGTAGAATCTTTAAATTACCAACTCTTCTGTTCACCGTCAAAATGGCTCCTGGAAAGTTTTAGGGTTCATTAATGAGTTTAGGATGCCTAAAAGTGTATGTATGTGCTAAATGAGAGTGCGCGTATATCTTGATATATGCAATCCCTAAATCGAATGACTAATCGATAGACAAAAACTATTTATAGAATGATGACGACGATGACGACGACGACGACAATGATGATGATGTCAATGATGATGACGACGACGGCGATGATGATGATGATGATGATGATGATGGCTGCAGTCCAATGACTGAAACAAAAAAAAAGAAGAAAGCATAATATACTAATAGTGATGATGATGGATCCTCTGTCGGTATCGACGATGAGCATACGTGACACACCATATGACTTAAAACATGCAATGTATATCAAATATGTGTGCGATAGTTATAGTAATGAACATACAGTTGAATATCTGAAGTTTTAAAAGAAGACCTAGAAAACAACTACATGTGGTTCCCTCCGGTTATGGCCGTTAATACAAAGGAGATTACCATCCTTTCACAACACGGAGCAGTATACCATAATTAAACATCCACAGCCGTACAAAGAAAATACTAAGCAATGTTTATTCCGCCGAGGTCGACTTTGCCTTTCATCTTTTTTTAGATCGATAAAATAAGTACCAGTTAAGCACTGGGGTCGATGAAATCGACTAGCCCCCTACCCTGAAATTACTGGCTTTGTGCCAAAATTTGAAACGAATATTCTGACTTCATTTCTAGATGATATTTAGATAGAAATTAAGTTATACGAGTCATTTGTAAACGTCAAAGACAAAGAAATGCATACACTTTCATGGAGAGAACGAATGCTCACACGGATACAAAATGCCTGTTTGTAGTGGAATTTAGATTTTCTCAAACAAAGACAAAATTAGATAAAGGAATCTGCAGAATAAAACAGCACTAATCAATAGCGAGTATTTAATAAGCTTATTGGACAATGATTTCTAATTTAGGCACAAAGCCAGCAATTTTGAGAGGAGGGGTTTGTCGATACTCCGATCCCAGTTCTTGCATGATACTTTATTTCAAAGCCCCCTACTCCATCGGATAGATGAAAGGCCAAATTTATCTCGGCAAGATTAGAACCAAAGACGTAAAGAGCCAGAAAAATATCGCAAGGCATTTTGTCTGATGCTTTAATGATTCTGTCAGCTCGCTATCCTTCAAGTTATAGAACAATGCAAATAGATAGAATGCAATAAGTAGATAAGACATCAGACCTTTTACATTATTTACATACTACAAATATAATGATATAATGTATTATATAAATCAAATGCGCATTAACTATAGAATAGATGAACTTATGTAAAAAAAAGAAAAAAACTCATTAAACATTGCTTAAAATGTGTAACACCAAACCATGAAATAACATGAATGATACCCTACAAAATCAAAATGTAATTTTCTCAGTAACAAACTCAACGTATGTAAACCAGCGAATAAACTACCAAAGTCTACTGCGATCTATAAATTTGATCGCAAATGAGAAAGTTGTTATAGTACCCATACAAAAACGACACTCTCCCATCGACTCAGGTTGCATTTACAATAAGAGGTATTTGTAATGGGCTACACCACAGAGCATAAAAGAAAACAAGATAAGAAAACATTAGTGATCAACATACCTGTGCACTACAGAATTACCTAGAAAAATATACGATTAATGATGGATGATAAACTCATAACACAGCAAAATACTAAAATAAGAATGCAGACAATATACATTTGTTACAAAAGAAAAATGATAATAAATACAAGCAATGAATAGCACCAACTCGTACACCAATCGCAGGCCCTGCCTACTATAAAGAGAAAGTACCACAGACCAACATCAGTTCAACCTAAAGATATGAGAGTTTGGAGACATTGGTGATGGATTCAAGAACTCAGTTATTCCAAAGTGCAAAGAACTCATGCCAACGTACAAGAATCCACAGGCAACATGACCGACAAGAGGAATTACGCAAGATTCCATTAAGTAAGCATCTGGAAATATGCAGCGACGGAAAATTCAAAATTTTTCCCTTTTACAAATGTGCACGGGACAATCCGCAATACCGAAAAGTGTTATACTAATGATCTCTAATGCAAAAACATGAAATTGTAAGAGGCGTGATTGAAGTTACACACTATAAACATGGACATGTTCCCAAACACGCTCGCTCGCACACACACACACACACACACACACACACACACACACACTTCATCAAGGGATTCTCTCTAAAACTGAATGTTTGAAGGTAAAGCGGAGAATTTGCATTTCTTATTCCAAATGTGACTCATCTCTACAAATGTTCAGATATATATATATGTGTAGCATTGGGATGTTCTAGCTTTACGTATATATATATATATATATATATTTATAAATATAATTCAGGGATCAGCAAATATTTGCTTCACCATATACCGAAGTTCAGAAATAGCAGCTAAAAAAGCTGAGAATCCCACAGATAGCATCACTTGTAACTCATGATCCAGAAACGCGTCTACTGTTAAACATCGGAATTGGTTAATTTTCATTGTTTTTTCATCTTGTTTTTGCCTTTGTGAGTTACAAATGATGCTATCTGTGGGATTCTCAGCTTTTTTAGCTGCTATTTCTGAACTTCGGTATATGGTGAAGCAAATATTTGCTGATCCCTTAATTATATTTATAAATATATATGAGCTTTTAAATAAGTTCTCCACCAATAATGGTGCTTTCATACCGATGGGCTTGGTAAAAATTGTTAATTGTTAATTGATTTATTAATTAATAAATTGATAATCCTTTACCCTTTTAATTTGTTGTATATATATATATATATATATATATATATATATTCGAAACGCGGAGTAGATGGAACAGGGACAACTGACGAAGGGATATACTCTTTATGTTGCATGTCTCGTTTCCCTGTTTGTGTTTTTTCGTTGTTCGAAAAAAGTTCGTTTTCTGTTTTCGTTTTTATGTTTTCGTTTCTGATTGTATTTAACGTTTTTCTTGATTTATTATCGGCTGGCGGATATCAGCATGCATTAGCAAATAATTTGCTTACTGAATATATCAACCGAGAACCAAAATCTCTTCTTAGATTCATTAGTTCGCAGTAATTTCGGATGAAACGCAACAAGGTCGAAACACCGGGTGTCCTAAAGTCCCCTACTTTAATGAATCGAGTCTGTTATGACCGCACATTCTTCTGAAAGGAGAAATTATCCTCAATGACGATATCCGAGAGCGATTAGCATATTCATGTTCGAATATGCTGGAACGTATAATGAATGAATTTGTGTCGTTCTGATTCTCGTTGATCACCGTGCATAGGGCGATTTATTTCAATTTTATATTATTATATTATCAGTGGTAGATATAGCTTTGTGTTTACGTACGAGAGTGTGTGTATATATGTATGTGAATGAGAGTAACAGTGAGCTAAAATTCATACTACACAATGAGCTTTGTAATATCTAATGAGAGTGTAATATTTATTCGCATATTATTAGTGGCTCAACTGGGCTATCAACGTCAATGACGGTAGGATGCAGCGCCGGTGGAGAGCAGTGCCGGTGGAGAGCAGTGCCGGAGCAGTGTCAGCTATTAAAAAATTTCATGAGAAAATCTGGAAAAAAAAGGAAAACATATATGCAGTTTTAATGATTTTGAGGATTCTTAGGACTTTGGAGCCTCTTTGACTTGTATAAGTGTCTGCATAAGGAGACGGGTAACGTAATATGTACGCGGAAGCGTTTGAGTAATGTGTCACGACACTGCCGTTTAATATAAATGTATTTGACAGGCGGCGAGCTGGCAGAATCATTAGCACGCCAGCCGGAATGCTTAGCAGTATTTCGGCTGCCATTACGTTCTGAGTTCAAATTCCGCTGAGGTCGACTTTGCCCTTCATCCTTTCGGGGTCGATTAAATAAGTACCAGTTAAGCACTGGGATCGATGTAATCGACTTAATCGCTTTGTCCCCTCTATGTTTAGCCTCCTGTGGGCAATAAAGAAATAAATATATATGTATTTGGGTAGCGGAGAGCAGTGGTAGTTTTGATATTGAGGAACGACGATATTGTTAGTATATTATGCTTTCTTCTTTTTATTTGTTTCAGTCATTGGACTGCGGCCATGCAGAGGCATCGTCTAGAAGGGCTTTGTCGAACCAATCACCGTCAATAATTGTTTTTAAGCCTAACATCTATTCTATTGGTATCTTTTGTCGAACCGCTAGATAACGTAAAGAAAACAATGCCGGTTGTTGAGCGGTTGTGGAGGACAAACACCTACACAAATACTTACACACACACACACAGGGATACATATATATATGATAGGCTTCTTTCAGTTTCCGTCTACCAAATCCACTCACAAGGCTTTGGTCGACCCGGGGCTATAGTGGAAGATATTTGCCTAAGGTACTATGCAGTGGATTGAACTCAGAATCATGTGGTTGGGAGGCAAACTTCTTAACCGTACAGCTACATCTCACGGTTTTAAGCTCGCGTTACATCGAAGTTAACTGCAAATAACCGTATTGTTCTGTATCAAATGCATTCACATCCCTTGGTTGTAATAAATGGTTTGTGTTCAAGCCAAAAGAACGAAATCTATATTTGAGTGGTCTGAGAGAGAGGGAGAGGGAGGGAGAGAGAGGGACAGAGAGAGAGGGGAGACAGAGAGAGAAAAAGAGAGGAGTGGGAGAGAAAACAGTGAGAGAGAAATGTTTAGTTTGGTGGTGTGAATTTA
Organism: Octopus bimaculoides; assembly: GCF_046866305.1. Classification (NCBI taxonomy): domain Eukaryota; kingdom Metazoa; phylum Mollusca; class Cephalopoda; order Octopoda; family Octopodidae; genus Octopus; species Octopus bimaculoides. The sequence goes on from NC_142928.1 coordinate 161,479,819, forward strand.
AGAGATAAAAGAACGGAGAAAAGACTGATCGTTTTACATTGTATTTGAAAACGCATATATCTATGCCTGCATGTATGTAATGTAAGTATATATATGTGCTCGTGTATGTGTTTGTGCGTGTGTATGAATGTACGTTTTCTTTTTATTTATTAGAATTCTTCCTAGAGTGGTTGTGCTGTTTTCCAACAAAGAAACAAAAACACCATCGCTGGAATTTGGATAGTAACAATGATAAGTGTTTCATGTTGAACTACAGAACAACCGTGCATATTTTGCAGTTCCACTTACAGATTGTATCTATAAAGGACGTGTTAGCCAGTCTCTTTCTTTGCTTGAAAATTGCAGTTATTTCCAGATTGTCACTTAGATATTTACTAACATAACCAAGAATACCAATAATTATTGGTATAAAAGAGAATTCATAATCAGGGTAGAAAAACTGCAAGTTTCGAAGTAGTTGTCCATAAATATGAATTTTGGACGATTACCTCTATAACTATGTATGTATGTATGTATGTATGTATGTATGTATTTATGTATGTATGTATAAAAAGAATGAGATAAAGAGACCAGTGGCATAAATAAATTCATATTTTATGTAGAATGTCTAACAGGTTTTTCAGGGAAAATTCAATGTATCCCTTCATCGGAGACGGTAATAGTAGAAGTTAAGGATTATTAAATCTGTATGAGTAGATTTGCAGTAAGAAATGAGAGCGATGCGGAGAAGAAGAAACAAAGAAGAAAAAGTACTTGGAGTATAGTTCCATTCCAAAGGTAAATATCCATGTATAGAATCCGTGTGGGTATTTTCTAGTGATAATTATAGTTATAATGGTAGATATATATCATTTCGTATCCAGTTTACTCTGTGCGTTGTTTACTTAAAAGACAGCCCGAAGTGAGTGTATGTATGTATGTATGTATGTATGTATGTATGTATGTATGTATGCATGCATGCATGTACGTACGAGAGAGTATGTACGAGAGAGTGCTGAAGAGTATCCTGGCTTTGGGCAAAAGAAAATACAGCAGGATCAGTTAGTTATGATTTTATTTAACATATTCCCACCTCAGATCCACACACTTATTGCAGCGATCCTTCAGTTTTCCTAATCCCTCTAAAAGAACTCGGTCAGCTAGGCCTTTTGTGATACCCTTAAAGCCAGGAACTTTTCAGCAACCCTTCGTGTGTGTATGTGTTTGTGTGTGTATGTGGAGGGGTGTTCTTCTCTTCCTCTTTTTAATTTAGAGTATGATTTGACCGACAACCTACTTGGCAGCAAGGTTGTGAAAGAAAGTATCTTGTTTTAAAGGTCATCCTTCAAATCTTAAGGCCATGCAGATATCTATATCGTGATCATTTGTAGCTTATGAATTAAGAATCTGTATTCTCTCCCCAAGATCCTAAGTTCAGCCATATTTGATATAGGCGAGTTGGTATGTATTCCGTTCTTCCAATAATAAAAGGTATGAAGCCGAAAGCGTGTCTCGGGTTCTAGATTTGCAAACTCCTTATCAATGGCCCATAAATGTCCTCTTTCTCCGGTATTTTTTCTAATTACATTGGTGCCCAGAGGGCAGCTGATTTCCACTACAGAGCATATTTTTCCTTTGCGGTTCCACAAAGCAATATCTGTGAGTGTATGTATGTATGTATGTATGTATGTATGTACGTACGTATGTATGTATGCATGCATGTATGTATGTGTGTATGTATGCGTGTATACATGTTAGGTCACATTTAATGCTACTGGTAACATGTGACCCATTACAACATGTTGCATGGTCAGGTCTTCGGTGATTAAACCGGCAACCCTACCAAGCTTCCTTGGTAAAGAGGAAGATTTTTTGTTGGGCACTTGCAGAACGAAAATCAAAATCTGTGAAAGGGCTAATAAACTCAGAAGTGTCAACGGCGATTTAACAACTGGGAGTGAGGGAACTCTAATCTTTAAACATTTCTCTCGGCTCTCCTATTCCGAAATAACGCACGCCTCATTGCGAAGCCGAAAATCTTGCTCTTGCTTGACTCTAGACTACTTGGCCCTGAAGGTGGGTGTTTTAATAGTGTTGTCCAAGTTGTTATTGACTAAATTCCAGCACAGAAATTACTGACAGCCACTGTCTTTAGCATCTCGAAGATAATTTGTCAGTGATGGTCATAGTCGTCTACGGGCTGACATCCACCATCTATGCATGTATGTATGTGTGTATGTATGTATGTATATAAGTATGTATGCATGTATCTGTACAAATGTGCATATATGTGTGTACGTCTGTATGTACGTCTGTATGTACGTACTATATATGTATGTAGCTGTATAAATGTGCCTATGTGTGTGCATGTCTGTATGTACATGTGTGTATGTATGTATGTATGTTTGCGTGTGTATTTATGTATATATATGTATGTATGTATGTATGTATGTATGTATGTATGTATGCATGTGTGTGCTTGCACATGCGCATTCGGAAGTTTGAAAGAAGGCAAGGGCAGAGTGAGTCAGTGTGAGTACATGTGTGCGTGTGTAATGTGTCCAGATGTGCTTTTTTTGATGAGATTATGTTTCCATTTATCTTCATTGTATGATTTCCATTTCGTTTGTTGATAAAATATTTTATTATTTGAAGTCTATTAGAAAAAAAATACTAACCAGATGCATAAAGACTAAAGATTACGGTTCCATTCTTCTTTTCTTTAGTTTTATCTCCACGCTTTTCTTTCTGGGTAATCCGTTTCTACATTGATTTGCTATATATGCTTCACAATTTCATTAAGCGTCGCCATCTGAGGGTTATACTTTATACTTTTTATAAAACCTACTGTATTACAAAAATATAGAGTATAGTGAAGATGCATGGCTCAGTGGTTAGAGCGTCGGGCTCACAATCATGAGGTAGTGAGTTCGTTTCCCGAACCGGGTTGTGTGTTGTGTTCTTGAGCAAGACACTTTATTTCACTTTGCTCCAGTTCACTCAGCTGTAGAAATGAGTTGCGACGTCACTGGCGCCAAGCCGTATTGGCCTTTACCTGTCCCTTTGGTAACATTGGTGACGTGGAGAGGAGAGGCCGGTATGCATGGGCGACTGCTAGTCTTCAATAAACAACCTTAACCGGGCTTGTACTTCGGAGAGTAACTTTCTAGGTGCAGTCCCACGGTCATTCATGACCGAAGGGGTCTTTACCCTTTTTACTGTATTACAATTAGGAAGTAGACACCACACCTTCAGAAAGAGCAAAGCAAACTGTTGTTGTTGTAGTAGTAGAAGTAGTAGTAGTAGTAGTAGTAGTAGTAGTAGTAGTAGTAGTAGTAGTAGTAGTAGTATATAATAGATAGATAGATAGATAGATAGATAGATAGATAGATAGATAGATAGATATGCCTATGCATGTTATTTGTTTCAGTCATTGAGTTGCGGCCATGCTGGGGCAATACCTTGAAGAGTTTCATATGGTACTTATTCTAGCGTATTTCTGTTGTGAAGCAGTGGGAGAGGAGAAGTCTCCTGTAAGTAGCAGCTTGCTGTCCAGCCACACGCTCCAAAAGATTCTCCTTTTCTAATGCATCTGGTGTCGCTGTCTTGCCGATCTCACTTCATGAGACCCATCCTAACCAATAGCAGCTCATTTTACAGTATTCCTCCTATTGGTAATCTGAGCTTGAACGAGCTAAGGCTTCTTTTACAAGGCTGCGAAACATTAAGTCGCACGAAGCCGAATCAATCTATTTTTAATAATAATAATAACAATAATAATAATAATAATAATAATAATAATAATAATAATAATAATAACTAGCTGGACCCATGAAAAATTCACGGAAAACATAAAAAAATGTACGTTTTGTGTTCCATTTCTGCCGAGGTCGACTTTGTCTTTCGTCCTTTCGGGGTCGATCGATTAAGTACCAGTTGTGTACTGGGGTCGATCTAATCAACTGGCCCACTCCCCACAAAAAATTCAGGTCTAGAAAAGTATATATAGAAAGTAATGTAACACCAATGGCTATATAATCCAACCAAAATATCTCAGTTACACAAACGTAAGCGGAATTACTATTTAACCTTAAAATACATCATACATATTCAAAGAACCTTCTTGGTTTAGTGGTATGGAATGTTTTTTCTGGTGTTCTTTCATTCTTTTACTTGTTTCAGTCATTTTACGGTGGCCATGCTGGGGCACCATCCTTTAGTCGAAGAAATTGACCCCTGGACTTATCCCCTGTAAGCCTGGTGCTTATTCTATCGGTCTCCTCAGCTGAACAGCTAAATTACAGGGACGCAAACGCACCAACATGGGTTGTCAAGCAACGGTGGTGGTGGGACAAATACACACATACATACATACATACATACATACATACATACATACATATATATATATGCATATATATATACATACACACACACACACACACACACACACACATATATATATATATATATATATATATATATATATATATATGATGGTCGTCCACTCGTGACCAAGGAAGACCATTGCCGACCTTCAGGAACATTGTGCGCTCTAGGACTAACTTATATTCTGCATTTGCGGCTCCGTTGGTGGCTAATGAGCCCTGCTCTTTTTTTTTTTAGTATATATTTAACTTATATACATACATACATACATATATGACGGGCTTGGAGGTAATGGTGATGCTGGCCGGTACGATTTTGTGGATAGCTGGTATGCCGAGAAAAGACAACGTTGTATTCCGAAGCCAACAGATGTTTTTTAGCTGAGGTGTAATTTTATAATGAAAACAAATTCAAAATTTTAATTTTGGAGTAAAACACCACGTTTTTTGGTGTATGGCTGCAGTTAAAATGAGTTAAAACAAATGTTTGTGTGTGTGTGTGTGTGTGTGTGTGTGTGTGTGTGTGTGTGTGTGTGTGTGTGTGTGTGTGTGTGTGTGTGTGGTTGGGCCTTTAATAACAGTTTAAGGTCAGTTGCAGAAAGGAATTCAAAACGGCAACACGCACAATCATACACATACAAACATACACATACATGCACACACATACACAAACACATGCCTAGAGAGAGAGAGGCAGACAGACAGACAGGAAGTGTCAGATAGTCCACAACAAAGTCTTCACCTCTCTCTCACTCTCTCTATCTCTCTCTCTCTCTCTCTCTCTCTCTCTCTATCTATCTATCTATCTATCTATCTTCCTATCTGCCACTGACAGGAATTGTTTTAGTTGTGTCATCAAGCTCTTTCTCTCCCACTCTCTCTCTCTCTCTCTCTCTCTCTCTCTTTCTCTCTCTCTCTTCTCTCTCTCTCTCTTTCTCTCTCTCTCTCTTTCTCTCTCTCTCTCTCTCTTCTCTCTCTCTCTCTTTCTCTCTCAGCTTTTCGTTTGCTATTAAAACAATAAATTCCAAAATGATTCAGTGTTTCAATTGAAAAACATATATAGGTGTATTAGACAGTTTTTTGTTTAGGATACGGTATCCAATATTTGCTGTGGTTGAAAACACAAAACAAACACCACCTTCCTTTGAGTCACCACTCACTCCTCTCCTTCATATATATATATATATGTGTGTGTGTGTGTGTGTGTGTGTGTGTGTGTGTGTGTGTGTGTGTGTGTGTTTCGAGTAGTAGCTGTTATATTCGGTGTGAGGCTGAATCTCTCTGAGAACTACGTTAATGTTATGCATGTCTGTGGAGTACTCAACCATTTGTGAGTTAATTTTATCCTCATGTAGTAATGAAAAGTGAAATTGACATTCAATATTTGCTGTGTGTATGTATATACGGATGAACTTTTCATTGGATTTATGTATCTACTGTCCCTCAGTTTCTCTCTTTCTCTTTCACTTCCTTTGTGTCCCTCTTCTCTCCAGCTTTTGATTTAACAATGTGTATATGTGTCTATGTATCTACTTCTCTTGTGATGAACGCCGTCACCACTCACTGTCTCTTTCACTCTCTCTCTTTCTCTCTCACTTTCTCTCTCTCTCTCTCTCTCTCTCTCTCTCTCTCTTTCTCTCTTACGTCCTCTCTGAAACATTTAAAAAGACAAAACGAACGCCGTCACCACTCACTGTTTCTTTCATTCTCTTTCTTTCTCTCTCTCTTTCTCTCTCTCTTTCTCTCTCTTCTTTTTTCTTTCTTCCTCTCTGAAACATTTAAAAACACAAAACGAACGCCGTCACCACTCACTATTTCTTTCACTCTCTCTTTCTCTCTCACTCTCTCACTCTCCTTTTCTCTCTCTCTCTCCTTTTCTCTCTCTCTCTCTCTCTCTCTCTTGCTCCCTCTCTGTTCTCCTCTCTCTCGCTTTGCCACTTCTTTGAAGTAAGTGTGACACACACAACAGGTACGTGTGCTCGGTAGTGAAGTGAAAGCACGTTATAAAAATAAAACTACTGAACAATAATAATAATAATAATAATAATAATAAACACGCATCAATGGTTACGAAGCTCAGGGCTAAAAGCAGAGAGTGAAGATTTCATATTGACTGCTCAAGATCAAAGCTTATTAACCCGGAACTGCCAAGCCAATGTGATAAAAAAAATGGAGCATCAACTTGAAGAAAACAGTTGTAATGTTTCAACCTGCACGTGGTGCTGTTTGCAACCCCACTAAAATTTTCGTTAATGCTGTTGAGGCTGTTGTCTCTTTCATTTACTTTGGAAGGTCAGTACAAGATTTGGAAATCTGGACACAGAAATACATCTGAGAATTCAAAGAGTAGCACAAGCATTTGGTGGTTCGGAGTCATGCGTTTGGTGCCAACTACATATAAATAACAACATAAAATTGGCTCTTTACAAATCGTTTCTTTTACCATCCCTGTTGTGTTCTTCTGAAACATGGACGCGTTATGAAAGACATTTCAAATTGTTAGAACGATTTCACCAAAAATGTCTTCGCCGCTTTTTAAACATTTAATGGATTATTTTTTACTCCAGACACAGATGTCTTTACGTCTGCAGGCATCACCCCAATTAAATCAATGATTCTGAAAAATCGAATGAGATGGTCTGTCCATATTGTTCGAATGGCAGATGAACGCACAGCCAAACAGCTGTTTTATGGCGAGTTTGCAAAGGGGAAATGCAATCGGTGTAAACCTAAAAAAAGAGGTTTAAGGGCATAAATAAACATATACATACATACATACATACATACATACATACATACATACATACATACATAAAAATTCTGTAAAACTTTCCAGAAGTGGATCTATTTCAAAACGGGGGCACCAGTTTTCATTTATGTTTTATGTAGTGTTTTTGGTACCGAAAGACTTTCAAACTTCGTATACTTATCTATTTTGTGTTATAGAACAGAAAAAAATGTTTGTATTCGAATTTATTTCATGTAAAAAATTGTCTTATTTCGATAATTTCTACTAATCATTGACGTCTATTCAGTTGAAAACAGTTAGCGCTGTGACGGTGTATATCGTATTAATCCCCTAACCCTAACCCTAACTAGACTGTTAACCCTAACCCTAACCCTAAAACTAACCCTAAAACTAACCCTAAAACTAACCCTAACTCTAGAATCCGAACTCTAAAATTGTTACACACATAGATACGCACAGCGTAATTTATTATATAAACAATATATGCGTATAAATTACGATTAAACCGGATGAAATATGTCACAGGGAATAACATTTTTATGACCGCCCAGCAGTAACTCTATTCAGCTGAATAGACGTCAGTGATTGGTTGAAATTACAGAAATACGACAACTTTAACATGGAATAACTTGCGATGTACGTTTTTTTGTTAAGAAGACTAAGAGTAAAAGATGTTTTATATGACACATTCTACCAGTGTCCCAAGTTTCAAAGTGTTTCGTTAGTGTTTCGTTAAGAAAATACTGGTGCCCCCGTTTTGAAATAGATCCCCAGAAGTTTATCATTTAAATATATATGAGCATGATTAGATGTGCAACTAAATGCATTCTCATACATACATAAAACAAAACATACAAATCTGCATATATACATTCATACATACATACAAAATTACCCTATTGTTTCTGTTGAAATTCCAATGAAGGAGTCTTGGATTTTGGTTAGAAACCGGCTCTTTCTCTATTGGCAAGAAATCTTGAAATAAAACTGAACAATGACATACATACATACATACATACATACCTACATACAACATGCATATAAACACACGCACTTGCATAAATATATACACACATATGTATTATATATATATGTATACGGTGTATACGAAGAGTATGTCTGTGTGTGTATATAATTTCATTCATTTTCCACTAATGTCTGCCATTGGATTGGAATTATGCTGGGACATCATGTTTATGCTTTTAAAATCTTTACCTGGCCTCAGTACTGAAACCTGATATTAATAATCGTATGAGACTAGTGTATGTTGCTTCTAGGAGTATGTATATGTCTATCTGTAAGCATGTGTGTGTGTGTGTGTGTGTGTGTGTGTTTATATTAGCATGGTCATTGACAAACTATTTTAATTATTTTGTTTTTATATTATTCTCTTAACTATCCTTAATTGCTTGTTCCAGCTTCTGAAGATAATCAATTCACTTTTGCTTGTTAAATTTTGACACTCATGTAAACCACTTTGATATTTTTTCTTAATATTTGGATTTCTTTTTTTCTTTTTCTTTTTTTTTTGTGTATTTTTACTGTTAATTTGAACGCGTTAATATTTAGTGTGTTATAGCTTCTGTTTACATACATACATACATACATACATACATACATACATACATAAATGTGTGCATATGTGTGTATATGTGTGTGTGTAGAGAGAGATACACACGCACACACACATACACACACACACACACACACACACACACAAACACACACACACACATACACACACACACACATATGGAACACATAGTAAGACTGACCTCGTATTTCAATTATCAAGGTTACAAAAAGTATATACAGCAGTATAAAAACAAGGAGAGGAATGGAGCAAGTAAGAAAAAGAGGAGTGCTAGATAAGCAACCCACACTACAACCTGCCAAGTTATAGGAATTTGACCAAAAGAAGAAAATGTAAGCGAACACGTGTTATTTCAAATGCAAACAGGATTTATTATTTTCTTAAATGGTTTGTATAGAAAAGATATATCGAAATTTGATGTTTTTCACCGTACAGCTTAAGAGATAATTAAGATTCGATCCTGCGGCACACACACACACACACACACACACACACACACACAATCATATGTGTACATTTGTATATATGTATATGTGTATGTGTGCATATGCAACAGAGACTTCCTCGCTTTTACTTCATTTCTCACCAATTCCAATAAAGTATTCCGTATTTGCTTCCGTTTCTGGCCGTCTTCAGTGTAGATTATGTGTATTAAATATTGTTGTTAATTATTAACAAGTTTTAGGAAGTTTCAATATGAAATTCTTTTAAAAAGCACGATAAAAAAATATTACAATGTTTGGTAAAAAAATAGTGTTAAAGAGAAAATTTTAAGGAAGAAAGAAAAAAAGAAAGAAGGAAGGAATGAAGGAAGGAAGGAAAAAAGGAAGGAAGGAAGGAAGGAAGGAAGGAAGATTGGTTTACGTCGATGCACAAAACTAGGAATTTCTCTTGAGATTACACTGTGTAACACGATTTTTGTCCTTGGGTAGCAGCCGTTATTTCCTATTTGCTTACCCCTAGAAAGTATGAAAAATGGCTAATATTTCCCTCAAACTTTGCTTTTGTTACATTTATTCAAACCTCAAAGAATCCCACTCGACACATGGCTATGATGCTTCCCCACTACTCCTGCTCATAGTCAGAAATGCACATATTTTCAACTACTAAGGGGCATGCTCAAGTGGTTAAGGTCAAGCAATTGACAAAGAAGTCTGTTGTATTGAGCAGAATATTTCTGCTTCAGCAACTGAGCGCTGAATCTGTCTGAATGTAATGTAAAATAGGTTAGTTTCAAAACATTGATGTCCAGGTCACAAAAAACAAATTTGAAAGGAATAATAGTTATTTCCTTTGATTTCTAGAGAGAAGCAAATAAGAAATAACACTTTCTGACCAAAAATAAAAACAAAAAATGATAAGAATTTTGTTATACAGTATTATTGAACACAATGGCTTGGCTTCAAATCAACAAAATGAATTTGTCGAAATTGAGGTACACGTGTTTTTTATGATGAGAGTAGAAAATATTAAACAATTTGATTTTTCTGTTGAACGGTAGGATTCTTTAAATCGAGTATTTACCCAGTCTCATTGAACACGTGTAAGTGTATAATATCTTAAAGACCACAATCGCTCTCACTTCCAACATCTCGAAGTTATAATAAAGGCTTTAATAAAAATCTAACTTCTTAATTATAATGAGCAAAACTTACCAGCGACACTACAACTCCGTTACTCGCGGTCAATTCACGACTAAACTTCTCAAAGCCGCCACAGTTGATAGGCCTAGTGATTTCTAACAAATCTCTTGGTGGTTTCAGAAATATAAACATTGCAAAAACTATATTCCATAAACTGTTTTGTTTTCCTTGTAGAATCAGACAATTCTCCAACTTCTCTTAATAGCTCACTCTCAAAAATGCTGAAGTGAAGTGCAACCCAGATTAAAGCATTGCTCTCATATCTGGGACAATGCTACAAGTACATACATAGCCGAAACAGCATTCCTTGCGACCACAGGTTTACAGACGCACTGTTCACATTTTATTTATTTATATTTTGCCTTTGTTTCATTTATTGCTACAATAGCTTCCAATTTTGTATGATAGTCTGCTATACATCACCTCTATCCTGACTTACACAATTCACCCATGTCTCATCTTCCTTACGATCCCTCATCCAAAAATTATTACTAAACATTTTGATCCTTTCTTCTAATCAAATTTTGCCAAGGTCTTTTTTACAAATAACTCAAAATCGCTGGAAATGACAGATCTCACGATCTCTGATGATATTCCATAGCAACCTCACATATATCATATTGACAAAACTTTATTCAAATATCAGGCTTTCTCCTCAGGATAAAAAAAAAAACTTCAGCTTTAATCAATTGGTGACCTACTCTACAATACTTAAGTAAAATTTTCTGTACAGTGTTGCTAAATTATCTGGGACCATACACGAACACGCTTTTGCATTTCTTCTTCTTTTTTTTTTTTGTCTCAAGTTCTTCAGCAGTTACTACAATAGGCACCACTCCACTGAACTGTAGGAAGCAGAGTATCACTTCTATGCTGGGTTATCTGATCCATCCCCCATTTCGTTCTCCTAATTGTGTCTTACTCGTCAAACACCGTACAAAATCATTGCCCACTAATTCGTCCAAATAAATAAATGTAACAATATTAAATGTGCTGACATTGTGATATTTGAATAAAAGAGTAATTCCAGAAACTTCAGTCACAATAAATTGTAAAATTTACTAATGTTTGCGATGCATATAAATTTGCAAATAAATATTGCTCATCGGCTTAAAAACGAAACAATTCTGGAATTACTTATAATGATTTCTAACAAATGCACGAAGTCACATATTTGGAGTTAGACAGAAGCCGATAAAACTTCCTCCTTAATTCACTGCTAATGACTTTATCGACTCCTAAAAAATTAATCGCAAAGCTGGTTTCAGTTAGAACGTAAAGGGACGTAATTAAGTACCACAAGCTATTTTGTTAGCCGCTCTTAATGATTTTACCATCCCACCGTCATTGTAGCCACTTTAATGGTTTCAAATTTTTGCACAAGACCAAGGAAAGGGATTACATCGACCTCTGGGTTCAGTTGGTACTTATTTTATTGACCTCACCGAAAGGATGAAAAGTAAAGTCAACTTCCGCAGAACGTTAAGAGCAAGAAGAACTATCGCTAAACATTTCTTCCGGCGCATTAACGATTCTACTACCCCGCTCCATTTTCGCAATTGCTTATAATATTAGAGATTCTATTGCTAGCGTTGTTGTTATTCTTTTTGGTTGTGATATTGCTCAACATTTTACCTTCTGTATTCCATTTTTTTTATTCTTTCATTATTATTTCATATTTTCTTTCATGTGTCAACTGACTATTACACAGGTCTGTCGTTTTCCTTGAGTCTTCCAACCATATTTACTTGTATGTATTTATCATTTTTATTGGTGATTTATTTTCAAAGTGATTTCACTGACATTTAAAGCAGATCTGCATGTTTCTTATTGACCTATGCAAACTAGACAGAGGCGCTGAAGAGAATTTTGTAAATAAACAATAAAAATGTTTGTTCTTTACTGAAACACTAAGAAATTATTCCACGAATCCTAAGTTACCACTGCCATAACTCAACAAAAGAAAAGAAAAGGTAGAAAAGAAAGAAAGCAAACTTATTCAAACATTAATACTTTTATTTAAAGTAAGGGAAC